>NW_020897695.1:12007527-12216851 GCF_003984885.1 Neopelma chrysocephalum | reverse complement strand
AAAAAAAGAAAGAAAAAAGAAAAAAGAAAAAAGAAAAAAGAAGAAAAAAAGAAAGAAAAAAAGAGAAGTTTTTGCCAAAAGGCTTTAAAGAGTGATTCCCCCCCACCCCATTTTGATTAATTCTGCATGCAGTGTTATCAGCTCTCCAGCCTGACAGCTGTGGGGATTTTTTTTCTCTCTCTCTCATGGTTTTCCTGCTGCTTGCCTAAGCCCTGAGGCAGCAGCTCGTCCTTTGGCAGGTGGCAGCCCGGCTTCATCTGCAGCCAAGGCTTTATCACTCACAAATGCTCAGATACAGTTTTCCCCTGGGGAAAAAAGCAACTCTGAAAACCAAGGATTTCTAGGTCCTGGCCCATTTCTCACACAACATAGTCATCAATGCTGAATCAGAATTCAGCATTGTTTTAAATGGACCATACCAACACAATGCTGTGCCATGTCAAGCTAATATAGGGAGGCTTGGCTTTGCTGCAATCACAGGACCCAACTCCCTGGGATCCCCTTCAATTCAGCCATCTATAAACATCCAAATCCAGTTGTGAACATTGTCTCTAAATCTTAAACTGGCACCACGTGGTGCTACTCAGGGAATATCCACCTTCTCCACATGCTCAGCAAACATAGGCCACTAGGCTCCCACACGTCGGGAGACAGTCTGTGTATGCACAGATGCCACACAGGCACCGAGATAAAGATGAGTGAATTTTAAAATGTTTCAAAATTGATAATATTTTCTCCACCACTCCTTCATGATTGATGGCAAAACTAGAATGCAGCGAGGAAAAGAGATTTCTCTGTGGCTGGTGCTCCAAGCATGCAGGTGGAGGGAGGTGAGCTGACAGCCATCCAGGGATGGATGGACAGATGCTATTTCCCAGCAGCAAAAGCTTTGTGTGCATCAGCATCCAACCCCAATGAAAAGACCCAATGGACAAAAGTCACCTGAAGGTGGCAGAGGAGCCAACAGGAGGAGAGGGGCGACCACAGAGGGTCTTCTCCACCTCCTGGGGACCAGACACAGGCAGGAGAGCAGCAGTTGGACAGGAGAGCCTCCTGTGCTAAGCTCAGCTATGCTCCCTGGAGGCTCATGCCTAAGGGAACCGGAGTGGGATTTAGCATCATTTAACCCAGCTCACAGATCTGGGAAATCGGGAGGGTTTGGTCCCAGGCATAGCAAGCAGGTATGTTAGAAATTCAGCAGCTCTGCACCCACCTTAAGGCTGGCACAGGGGTAAGTATACACTGCACCCAACACTGCTACATACAGGCAATGAAAAAGCTTTGCAAGGCAACACCTGCAGAATAAAAAAGCAGCAGAGCTTCCCTGGTGGGAACCAAGCAATGCTTGCTGAAGCTGCCAATGTCATTTCTGTCCAGGAAATGTGGGAGGGAGACAAAATAACTTCAGCTCGGTTGAAAATAAAATGAAAACAACCATAGTGGCATAGCACTGTTACCTGGACTGCTTGAGGATGGGCAAACTATCACAGTGATCAAGTGTGCAGATCAGGTTGGTAGGAGGTGGAACTTTATTTAAATGGTGTTACTAACTCATTTTTCTGGGGAACAGCAGCTGCAGAAACATCCCAATCAGCTGTGTCCTTCCCGTTTCTCCATTCTCCCTCCATCAAAGCAAAACTGTTTGGGGGAACCAAGGCTTCTCCTGTAAAAACCTGCAGATCCAAACCTTCCTCTAATTAAGAAACATTTCACACATAGGAGACTTTTGGGGGTTTTTTTGATAGCAGCAAAGTAAATAATTCAGTGCCTTGGCAGATGTTTAGGAACTTCAAAATATGAAGGTTATTATCAGATTTATTTATATATGGTACCTGGAGGGGTCAAGGCCAGATAAAGAGAAAAAAACTCCACCACTGTAGTAAAAACCATGCCTTCTTCATTAGCCAGAGCACTTTAGCACATTATCTACAGTGGCTTGGGCACAGCAGCACAAACACTGCCTGAACACAAAGTGGAGCTTCACTGTGACTGCAGCAGCACCGCTGCAGCTTGCAGATCCCACAGCTCCATCATGCATGCTGCAGTGTGGAAACAGCCCCAATGCCAGGGCTGCAGGAGTTTTGCTGACGGCCCCGGCAAACTGAGCTTCTGCTCCCCATGAAGCCCAGCAGTTTATGGAGGAAAAGGCTGCAGAAACATTTTGACACTGCATTCACAAATATAACTAATGAACCACTGCTAAGTTTTCCCTCACGAGTGGCTGCAGCTCTGCCTGGGAAACACTCCACAGCTTCTGCTTAACTTTCCACACTTCTGGTATCATTCTCACATGGATGGGGTTGTGCCACAGCAGCAGAGAGCCGGCAGTGGGGAAACTTCAGTCTTAGTGTTGCCTGAAGCATTGCCCCGTGGACAAAACCCATTCCCTCATGCAGAAGTGGTGGAAATCTGCTGTAACACGTCTCCAGGGACAGTCCAGTATCAGGCACATGCCCTTTCAGCACTTTATGTCCTCCCTGATGCCAGTAACATGGAGAGTAAGTAGAATTTAAAGAACTTTGGCTGGCTCTGAGGAGCTAATCCACTCGTGCTGGAACAGGACAAGTCACCACCTGGGTATGCAACATTACCGCAGTGCCACTGAAGCCAAGTAGTGTATTTGAAGTGGTTATCCACCAAACAACCAAAACCATCACATTGTCAGGGATGAACCAGACATAGACTGCTCACAGTATTCCTCTAACTCAAACTCCAGGAGAAAAAACAAATATCCATCTAAAAATAATGGGGGGTGCAATAGGGTTTTTGGGCTGGACTTTGGCCCAGAGAGCAGGCAAAGCTCTTATCTCTCCATTGCCACTCCAATAAGAAACACAGCAAGACTTCACAAGCACAACCTGACCCTCCTCCTTCCAACCCACCCCACATCTACCACCTCCTCAGCACACCCTTCCCAGGAATTGGCAGCCCCGGCTCTTCCACCGACCACCAAATCATGCACATCTCAGCCTGGTGCTGATTCAACCTCTTTAGTTACAGGTTCATTTACTAATTGCATTTCAAACTGTTATCTTCCTGGGTGAAGAGGAGCGGGCGTTGACAGCCACAAGATTCCCAACAGCAGGTGCCCCTTTTCTGCCACAATCAAACCTCGAATTCAGAGGAAAGAATATGGAATGCAAGGCAAATCCTCCACAAGTAATATCTGTTTAAAACTATTTGCAGTAACCACTTATCCCAAAGCTACCCAGCACCAAAGAGGTGGGATGTGGGAGCTCTGCAGCACCAAAGTGCATCCTAGACAGCCTCCATTAAATCTCACCTAACCAGGAATATGTACCAAGCACACATTTGCCACAGGGGTCCCTATAGTACCTGCAAAATATTGCCTGAGCAGCTATCACAGCTGCTAAACTCACCCTTGCCTTGGCAAGCAAAGATGCTCATGCTGTTCCCCTCTGGCCTACATTGCCCCATGGCACACACTCATTGCTCCCCTCTGTATTTTGTGTTGCAATTACCTTAACAGCAGAAGAGCCCCAAAAGTAAGCAATTACAAAGCCACAGTTCCAGAAGACAGCAGAGTCTTTCAGCAGCCCTCACATCCCAGAACAAACATGGGGTCACACGTGCACACTCAGCCTTTCTCAGACTTGCCAGCTAAAAGATGCTCTGTTCTAACACAGTGCCTACTGAAGGGACACAAGAAGGGAAGGTCAATCCACTATTCTCACAATGGTAGAAGATTTAAAATAAAAATTAAATAAATGCAGAGGCTTGACACTAACCTGAACAGAGCAACCTCCATCTCTCAGATCCCAGGGGAGCAGAGCCAGCACAGACCACAACAGAATGGCTCGAAAGAGTGCTCATCCCACCTGGGCACCACACAGCATTAATAACTTGCAGCATTTTAAATCACAAGTCTCAGATTTGACATCTTCATGAAGTTTCTGTTTCATGGTATGGTTTGAGAAATCCCAGTCCTCATTTTGAAACAATAAACACAAACACATACCTTTCACAGAATGAAAATATAATTTAAAACAAGGAGCAGGAGCAGCATACAAATCAAGCAGAAATCCAAGACATGCTTAGGCAAACAAAATTAAGACTTAGAATTTACCTCAAAAGTTTTCAAAGGATTGAACCCCTGAAATCGGAAAAACTAGTTGTTAGACTTCTCAACCCTCCTGAAAGAGCTGATGGAGAACCACTGGCTGCTTACAGCACTTGGACAAAATGGATTTGCCTCACAAAACCAAGAAGAAAAGCCAACAGAATGCTCACTCCTACCACACACCAGTTCTTGTGAGCAAAGGGTAGGAGACACTTCAGCCCCTGGCAACTGGGGCTGGTAAAACCTTGTCCAGCTGGGAGCAGGAATGTGGCTTAAAGGAGCCTCTAACAGCAAAATAAAAAAAAACACAGCCTGATTCCCTCTCTTCATGTGCTACCTAATTTTTTTATATATAAGCAAAGCCAACAGGTGTAGTAAAGTGTATACTTGTGAGCTTTGGGAGTACTAGGGAGATGTCACTCTAGAAAAAGCTGGAAGCAATAAGCCAAAAAGGACAGATGAGCTAGAAAGCTTCCAACATATCTTCGACTAGGAGCACTTGCAGCCAGCAGCATCCCACACTTGCTCCCTTAGGGAAATTAAAAGCAGGATCAAGGTTTGCAGCTGAGCGCGGAGGCAACAAGTTTAACACTCAAACACATACAGAAAAACAGCAGGGTATTAAAAAAAAAAGTATTATAGTGCATTATGGTCCCTATGAGAGGGCATCATTCTGCTGCAGGGAAGTAAAGAAGCCAGGCCAGTACCGTCCCCTCCCCGGTGCCTGCTCTGTCCAGTTCTCCTGCGTCGGTGCCAGCAGCAGCTGAAACGCGGTCAAACCAGGAATAACAGCCCCACCTATTGGAGACTGGGAAATGATCCACACCCTCCTATTTTGCAGCTGGGCAACCCACCACCATCATTCTCCCGACACCTGCCAGGTGGAAGCGATGCTCGCGCGTTTGTTTGCCTGCTCCTAGAAAGCCACTTCCCTTAACGTGCCCGTGTATGAGAGTGGCAAAAGGCTGGTATTGTCATCCCGATCTAGCTCAGACCCAAAAAGCAAATATCCACACTATCTCCTTCACTCTCGGCATCCCCCAGCTCTCCAGAGGTGAGAGGCAAACAGCCTCTGGAACCAGTTTCTTGGACAATGCTAACAAATTCAGCATTCCAGGTGAGAACTAGGGCTTCACAGCAGCTTTCCAGACTGTACAGCCGCACCCTGACATTTTCAGCTACAGCACAGAGCAGTGCTGAGATGCCCTGTTATGGCAAAATCTTCTCCATCTTTGTCACAACTTGTCCTCCTGGCAGACCAGCTCGGAGTTTTGCAACATGCCACACTTCTCACACCGAGCTCCCTGCTTTGCATAACCCTAAACCTAACCCAAACCCATTTATACAGTGCATAGGCGTGTAGCCCCTTTGAGCACCTGAAATGTTGTTTCAGTCCTCAACACCCAACTCTGGCCCATACAGCACGCCCTGTTCCCCTCTTCTGAGCTGCCTGCTGTAAAAACCCAAGCCTCACACTAAGAGTAGTGGGCACACCACACCCTTGGAAGGTGGTCTGTGCCAGAGGCATGGGTGCACTGTGGTACCTTGTCCTGCCCGAGAGTGACCATCTAGACTCTGTACTAAAACAAAGAGAATTAGAACCCAAGGAACCCTTCTGGGTGTAGTGCAGTGGCACTTAAGCATGAAGACAAAGATTTTCCACAAAAGCAGGTTTCTCTGGCCTTCAAAGCAGGGTTAGGGAGCCATCATTTCAAATGATGCCATGTCTTTTAAGGATTTATTTTATTAATGCTTGAACAGTACTAGTAAAAACAATCTCGTAATCAGTGAAATAAACACTGACAGAAATAGTTAGGATTCTGTCATATGAGAAGATACACGCTAGTTAAACTCAGGCTTTATTAACACTTTATAAACTGAGGTTTAAGCAGCAGCCCCAAAAAGAGATGTTATTTCAGCTATTGAGATAACAATCAAAAAAGTATCTTCACTGTATAGTTTTGTTCATCAGTGACTGCTGAGTGTATAAATAAAAATTACATGCTTTCCAATTTGGACAGTAGAAAATGGCAGTGAGCATTCCGAAAAACACAAGTATTTAAAGAGCAAATAAAAACAGGCTCAGAAATCAGCATCCCACAAAGCAAGGAATTCAGAAAATCTGTGTTGTGACGTAGCAAGACTGTGCCCATGCCCGAGGTTATCACAGTCTGCCTCTTTGTAGGACCAATAATCAACAATGTTCTTCATTCCCAGTGCTACATACAGCTGTAACACACAGTTCTACCTTTACATGTTATACAGACTTGGTGGAGATGAGGTTTTCACAAACTCAGAGGCTTTGTGGTTTTCACAAGCTCTAGGTTGCAAGGGCTGGGAGCTAATAGTGCCAAGCAGTGGCTAGAGGAAAGAAACTTGGCCTGAAATGCTGACTGATATCTCCTTGGAAGCTGCAGGGCAGTGGGAAAATGCTCCAGCAACACCTTAGTCCTACAGCAATAATGAGGTAAATCTGATATGTTTTTATTTTTCCTTCCTCTGCCAGGACACACGTATTCACGACAGGCTTCATCTGTCCAGAGAAGGTTCAAGATACACAGGTTCGGAGAGTGCTGCATTCATGACAGTTCAGATTTACTATGTGCTTTACTCCATGTAGAGTCTATCTGCATCATGCATATTAATCCAAGGGAAAAAAAACCCCTCTAAATTACAAGATCCACTTCAACTGCATGGTCGTAGTCCTGGGCACAGAGGAAGCCTCTAAGAGAAGCAGTGAGGTGAATTCATCAATCACACACACCTCGGTTTCCTTTGCATACTTACGTGCTGCACTGATTTTAGTAAACAGGCTTACAATATCAGTATACCATACTCCTAAAATTCAGCATCAAACATCCTATAGCCATTTTCACAGTTTCATAAAGCAAGACAGGCTACAGATGGAAAGAGTGGAACATTCTTGCAGACTGGATTTAAGTAAACAGAGATGAGTCTCTTCAACTGTGCATAAAACCCTGCAAAAGAAAAGCCTTGGTGTAATCCTACAATACTTGGATACTAAAAATATGATGATTATTTGGGCAAAGAAGTGACTGGAGAGGAAAAGGAACATCTGTAAATGGTGGCATATAAATTAGGGAGGGAATTAGAAAGCAGATGTGTATGAGAGATTCATGGATCACATAGTAGCATTATTGGCAGGGACTCTTCAATAGCTCATTTCTCCAGGGGGGTTCTGTAATGCTCAGCAACACCAGTCGGCTCCTGCCGAGACCAAATGTGAAAAAAGGGTATCCTAAGAAGTGTATCTAGCCCAACTCAACCCACTTCTAACAACCCAAATTGAATACAGACAGATGGTCACAGAGAAAGGAAACACCACCATGACCCTCAAGGGAAAAAAGTTGTTTTCACTACATGGAGACCTCTGCCTAAACCATTTTGAGTCAAATCGGATCAATCCAGAACAGAGTTTTAAGTTCTCTGCTGTCCTTTTTCAACATCAACAATGCAATTGCTGGAAAAACCCTGCAATAATAAACAAGGCACTACCTCTAGGATTGCTCCTACCTCCTCTTCCTGTTCCTCTACACTGCCTCAATAGATCACATCTGCCAGGTGTTTGCCACGGGAAGCTCTGGCAGATGCAGGATCTTTTGCTACATCTCTGCTGCTGCCTGCACTCTTGTGCTGAGAATTCTCCTTCCCTGTGCCTCCGGTATGCTGAGGAACACAGCCTTCCTGCAATGTGCCCTCTGCTGCTGCAGCCAAGGCTGCCTTTTTTTCTAAAAGGCTGCTATTCATCCCCTCTGCAGAGCTCCAGGCAAATGAGCTCTTCCACTGCAGAGGTCTCCTGACCCTCTTTTCCCATGATGTGTAGATCCACCTCACTGACAGTCCTTGGTTCTAAGAAGAATCCCAGTCATAAAAGCCAAGGGGATACATCAGGAAATCCTTAAATGAAAACAACCACATTTCAGTAACATACCAGAAATATTTCAGTAACAAGTACTCAGATGCAGGTCTCAATTATTTAAAACAGCACCTTCACCCACACAGGAGCTGTCTGATGACTGCTACATACTCATTAACTTGAACATTTACGCTTATGAAGGAGGTTACAACACAGATAAAGAAAAGGGACAACGGTGAAACAGTAACAGTAATAGCAGTGATTCACTATACAGAGGGGTAAGACTATGCTCTGAGTTTTGAAATGTTAATGCAGAAGAGTGAAAAGAAAGTCAAGAGCAAAAAGTTATTTGGGGCAATCTGAGATCTGGGGAGAGAATCAGCAGGTGCTGTACAGGCTGTCCCCGATTCAGGTACAAAGCCCACCCAGAGTCCCAAAGCGACCAGGTCTCAACCCACCCCAACACACCAGTGACAGACCTCAGGTGACAGGAAGGAGCCTCTCACTGCTGGGTGCTGGAAAGTGAAGTACTTGAGGATGTGTCACAAACACACATCTGAAGAACATAGTGCACAAACAGAACAGGCCCCTTTCAGGGCCAAATGGTGAAGTGCTTATATGCCTCTTGGCTAAAAGCTTTTTGTTATTAACTGAATATTTAGTCACCTTGCATGTACTAGGTAAAGACAACAGGAAAAAAAATCACCCTCCTTTGGATATGTGCTGTGCAATAATATACATAACTTGCTTTAGGTTTTTTTACTGTTACTATGCACTATTACAGTAAAATCAAATGAGCACATGTGCTAAGAGCAAACATTCTTTACAGGTTAATTGGCAGTGCTGAAGGTACAAAAAAGAGAATCCGAGACCACAGCAACATGGAAAAAAAGGATCCAATTTGATCTCCAACAAAAATCCCCATTTCTCCTGGTGAAGGGTCTACCTCCCACTATTGCTATTAATCACAGCAATATAATCCTCAAAAGAGTTAAAGCAGACAAAAGAATGTGGAGGTTTTTTCCTGAAGCATACTGCAGTATTTTTGAGGAAGGAACTGGCAATACTGATGCTAGAAGCTGGGGTTTCAGCAAGGGAGCAGCTCCCACTCAAGGGCTCTCCTCTCCACACTGTGCAGTCAGGCCACCTCCCACACCCAGTCACCAGAACCTTCTTTGCCCTGCGAACTTGTGAAACCCCAGGCAGAATAATGAAAACACTCTGCTTGGGTGGACCCCAGCATCACCCACCCACCGGGGGTGCAGGGAGTGGTGGAAGAACCAGCTCCACCCCTCATGACCTCCCCTCCAGACCCACATGCAAAGCCACCCTAGCTGGACTCCTGCTGGCCAAGAGGGAGCTGCCTCATCACTCGGGGGGCATGGAGCCAGGCAAGGCGGGAAATGTGAAACCCACCCTGAGCCCTGGTGCTGTGTTTTGTCAGGCAAGCAGGCAGGAGGGGCAGCCCAGCCCACTGCTGCAGGCAGGGACAGAACCCACAACCCCCCCACTCTTGGCTGAGGACTGTGCCCCACACTACCCACACGAGACAACAAGTCTACAAAAGCAGTACCAGGCACAGTGTATAGTAAACCAGGCTTTATTTCTCTCACAGTACAGTGGGACTGAAGTTAAGACCACTCTGTGGCAGTGCCAACCCACTCAGTAGCCTGGGCTGTGGGAGCTGCTGACCAATCCTCGGTGGCAGGCTGGGCGCTCCAGTCCTCTGTAACCACAAAGACAACACTTAAGTGCACCCCAGCTCTTCCCACCCACAAAACATCCCTCCCTTCCCACAGTCACCCCTCAAACTGACCTGTGGGGAACTGCTGGATGGGTACAGATGGGACTTGCACTCCCTCAGACCAGTCTGCAACCTCAGGCTGAGGAGGAGCAGTGAATTCAGGTGCTGGGGCCGTCCATTCGGTCTGGAACTCCTCCTTCGTGACAGCTTTCTCGGCAGCAGCCTGCTCCTCCTTTTCAATCTGCAATGGAAGAGCCCAGCCTGAGTATCCCAGGAACACATCACCACACCTACTATAACACATCAGACAGCAGGCACTAACAGGCAATACAATTAACCAACCATCACATTTAAGTGTGAAGTGCAATTATTATTTTGGCAAAAGCCGTCCTCAACAGCTAGCAGACACGACAACGGGGTGGGAGCACAAGCAAAACATCTCAGAGACACACTTCCTGCCATGGGGCTCCTACCTCCTCAGGATCTCTGTAGAAGTACAAATCAGGCATGACTTCCCATGGGTGCTCACGGGAGATGGTGCCACGCATACGCAGGACCTCCCGAGCCAGCATCCACCACATCAGACCCACTGAGTGGGCTCCCTGGAACAGAAGAAAGTAGGTGAGAGTTTCTGTAAAGCTAAACCTTTGAAGAAAGAGCAAAAGACTTATTTGTACCTAATCCAAGGTTCTTCTGTGGTGAAAGAAAGACATTACTTGCCCATACCCAGACTTGTATACTTAGACACAAAAAAAAGGGCAACTTTTCACATTCCCAGTGACACTTTCAGGTCTCAGCAGGAGTTGCAGTGCACGTCAGTCACCAACATGTGAGTCTGTTGTATACAACATAGCCCAAGGTAAATCTCTTGCTATGGAGTTTCATACTGGTCACTATCCCATGTGAATCTCATCAAAAAACCAGGGATTATGCTCATCACATATGCTAGAATGAAGAAACTGAAAACTTGATGAAATAAGCAAAGCTTACACACATGCTCAGATGTGGCTTACATTAGTTTTGGTGACTGACATCTAGATAGTCTAAAGAAGCTTCTCATTTTCCTATACTTTACCTTTCAGGTGATTTCTGGCAAGGTAATGTTTCAGAGCAGTTCCTTCATCAGTTCACTTTATCTTTCATTCACATTCATAATCTGTGGCAAGAATAACTATCAAACTCCACTCACTGGGCCACAAAGACCCTCATGGCGTCAGCAAAATATCTTGCCAGGTTACTATAGCACACGTCCTACACTTGAGAGTTCCTTGGCCAGAAAGCAGCCTCAGCTCCAAGCTCCAACTGTGTGCAGTTTAACTCCTCCTCCCCACCCGCCTGCCAGTTTGCAAGAGACAATTATTAGCTTGTTCCCCTGGGAGACACACAAGATACAAGCCAACTCTCCCTTGCAGAAAGCATCCATCTTGCAAACACAGGGCATGCTACGGAAGAAGCTGCTTGGAATGTTACAACAAAGCCATTACCTTGTTATTGCAGGGAATAGCAATATCCACATAGCGCAGTGGGGAGTCGGTGTTGCACAGTGCGATAGTGGGGATGTTGACATAAGACGCCTCTGTCAGGGGCTGATGGTCAGCCCGGGGGTCCGTGACAACCAGGAGTCGTGGCTCACGGAAAGCCGCTTGGATCTGATTGGTGAAGGTACCGGGGGTGAAACGTCCGGCAATAGGAGTAGCCCCAGTGGCAGCAGCAAACTTCAGAACAGCACGCTGCAAAATGGACCACAGCAACGGTGAAGCTGGAAAACCGCATTTCAACCAACTCGCCCAGGCACTGTCAGTGAATATGCACAGAATTTAACTGAACTACTTGTTTCAATATATGTGAAATCAGGGCTCATCATCGCAGAAGGAGACAAAATGTTTCTGAAAATAGCTACACCATGAGTTTAAAACGTCATATCCACCAATAAAGCAGGAAGTCAGGATACAGAAAACACTCTTCTCTTCCCCTAAAGTAATTTGCAAGCTCTACTCCAAATTCTCATAATCAAATCATGAAAGGGGGATAAAACAAACAGCTTATTACAAAAACAAGCCAATTTTCTTCTGTTATCTCTACATCCTTTCATTATCCAGTAGCATAACTTCAGGAACTACAGGAAAAGCTTAATAGTAAATACATGCAAACTGTGGCTGTGTCCACTAAAATTCCAGCTGGCAGTTCTTACTCGCAACAGTTTTCAACTTCGCAGGCATGTGGCAGGGCCTACTATTGAACTCCAGTCCTAGAGGGAGCCCCTCTCCTGGCGTTAGCAAAAACCCTGCCATCCATTGCTGTCGCACACCTCCGACACTTGAGAGCTCATCGGCCAGAAACTGACCTCAGCATCAAGCTTTAACAGTGTGCATGTCAACCCCCCAGGAACTCAGGTTTTTCCTTCATAAATCCAACCTGTGCCACTCACAATCTCCCTGTTTGTGGCCCCAGCTGCGTTAGTCCAAAGAAACTAATCTCACAAACTCCAGTGATTAGTAAGTTTTATTTAAAGGTAGTTATCTTCTACAAGAAAAATTTTTTGCTATAACGCTACAGACAAAAATTACAAATATACCAGTTACTATATCTTGCTCAATAACAGAGAAAATTATTTCTTTGAAAACTCTTCTATTAGGTCCTTATTGTCCCCAAAAAATCAATTACTCATGGGGGGGGGAAGAGGACACCAGGGGACTGGCCACTAATATGCCAGAAAATACAAAAGGAAGTTTCCAAGGGAGGACATAGAAGACAAATAAGTTACCAAATGCTCTGAAACTACAAAAATGGGGAGTGGGTTTCAAATGATCCGTTTTAAGCTGCAAATATAACACAAGAAACATGTTTCCCAAAGTGTTCCCAAAATTAAAACTAGTGTTACTGCCTTTTATCACCAAGCTGCAACTGGCAGGCAATGATGCATGACAAGACTGTCCTGCTATTGAGACTGCAGGCCTCATGATTAACAAATGCCCGTACCTGTCCAGTATTCCTAGAGGAAATGACGCTCACATCAGCTGGGTTCTCAATGGCAACAATGGCACGTGCTGCCAGGAGGAGCTTTTCCCAGGTTCTCTTCAGATTGATGATGTAAATACCTATTGATGACAGAATGCTTTAGAGCAACCAGCAAGTACAAGATCCTAAAACAGGACAGCACTCTTCTGCCAATAAACCTGTCACATGGCTATGGTTATTCCAAAATTCAAGGAATTGTAGAATCATCAAGGCTGGAAGAGACCTTTAGGATTATCCAGTCCAACCATCAACCCAGCACTACCACATCACCCAGCACCAGATCCAAACACCTTTAACACCTCTAGGGACAGTAACACCTCCACCTATTACAATGCCTGACCACCCTAATTTTCACCTTAGTGAAATCTGAATCTCCCCATCTCAGTTTAAAGCCATTTTCTGTAGTTTTCTCACTGCTGGCATGGCAGAAGAGACTGGCCCCCACTGCCTACAACCTCCTTTCAGGTAGTTGTAGAGAGCAATGAGGTTACCCCTGAGCCTCCTCTTCAAACATGTTCTCTAGTCCTTTCACGATGTTGCCCTTTACTGGACATGCTCCAGCACCTTAATGTTCTTTTTAAAGTGAGAGCATTCTGGTCTAATTCTAATTAAAGCTATTCCAAGGAATAGCTCCCCTATGGGTTTAGTGTAACACAATTCCAGCACCTAGCACCTATCAGCAAGAACCTAGGCCTGGTATGAGCTTTAATCTTTTCACAGACGGCAGCTCAGATTGAAGAACCACGCAAACAAGTAGGAATCACTACTGAGATAGTAAAACCATGTTGTTAATATAGTCAAGAACTAGCAGAACTGCTCCAATCCAGCTGTGACTGATTTATCAAGTTCCAAAATGAAGATAGTCAAGAACTAGTAGCTCTAAAATCCATATTTCATTCTACTTCTCTGAGTTAGTACTGTTTGACCAGCAAAAACGTCTGTTCCTTTCAGGCCATGGAGAAACCATGCTAGAGAGCTCAAACATTAGCACTTTCCTGTGTCATGCCCACAAGATCCCAGCTACCCATCCCGTGGGTTTACCATCGCTCTTCCTTTTGTAGATGTACTGCTCCATCTGGAAGTCGAGGTTAGTGCCTCCCAGGTGGGTCCCGGCAGCGAGGAATTTGAGGACATCCTCCTCCTTCATCTGCAGGACATCGAGGCCTCCGGACATTGTGGGGTTTCCCTTTGGAAGCAACGACAGGGAATCTGCGGGCAGAGGGACCCGGCTCAGCGCGGCGGGGACGCGCCACGAGGACCAGCCGCACGCGCCGCCATCTTGGGCCGCCTCCCCCCTGCACCCAGCAGGCCTCGGCCTTCCCCGCGGCTCGGCCAGGCCAGGCCCGGCCCGGCCCCCGGCCCCGCGGAGGAGCGCGAAGAGAACCCCGGCGCTACCACCTCGGGGGGACGACACGCCCCGCGCGGCGGCCCCGACTCACGCTGACAACGCCGTGTGGAGGCCCAAGTGGCGCGGAGCCGAAAGGAAGTCTCCGTCTTCCTGAGGCCTATATATAGCCTCGCCAGCCAATGGGGAGCGCGGGAGGCGGAGCTCCGCGGCGGCGGGGGCGTGTCCGGCCCGGCAGGGCGGGATCGGTGCCGGCGGGAGCGATCGCGGACCGGACGGTTCAGGCCGGCCCTTCCCGGGCCCTGCCCGGCCGTGGTCTGCGTGCGGATCTGAAAGCTGTAGGATTTGTAGGATTACGGATCCAGAGAAGGGCAGCGAAGCTAGTGAAGGGTCTGGAGCACAAGTCCTATGAGGAGCATCTGAGGGAGCTGGGGGTGTTTAGCCTGCAGAAGAGGAGGCTCCGGGGTGACATTATCGCTCTCTACAACTACTTGAAAGAAGGTTGTAGCCAGGTGGGGGTCGGCCTCTTCTCCCACGCAACTACAGGATAAGAGGACACAGCCTCAAGCTGCGCCAGAGGAGGTTTAGGTTGGACATTATAATGAATGTCACAGAAAGGGTGATTAGACACCGGAATGAGCTGCCCAGGGAGGTGGTGGAGTCATTGTCCCTGGAGGTGTTTAAGAAAGGACTGGATGTGGCACTTCGTGCCATGGTCTATTTGACAGTGGTGTTTGATCAAAGGTTAGACTTGATGGGAGGTCTTTTCCCACCTGATTAATTCAGTGTTTCCATGATTCTGGACAGGAGTAACTGCTTCAGAGCTGGTGCTCCAAACAAACCCAAGGCAGTTTTTGAGTCTTTGAAGTGAAGAGAGAGCAAAGATTTATTTTAAACACTTTACAGTTCTGTTTTCCTGCTGAAAGTGAAATATATGCTCTTGTTTTCTGGGGCTGATGGTTATTTAATGAATTACATCTAGCTTCTAAACTGCCTGCTGTGGGGGGAAGCTTCTAAGGGGCCATAGCATCTTCCCTGCACCCACAGTTTCCCTCCCTGCTGGGGCACTGCTCTGAGAGCTTGTTCTGCCAAAACTGTCCATAAAAAGACATTACATTGGCACTGAACTTACACATCCTGTTCTGCAGTGGACATTCATTTGGTACTTGCCCTCATGGGGTTTTTTGTTGGGTTTTGGTTTTTGGGGGGTTTGTTTGTTTGTTTGCTTTTAAGAAGCAACAGAAAGGGATGAGATTTAAGGATCTTCATCATCTTTCTCCTCTTCTTTGTCCTATTCTGGAAGTAAGCACAGGGTTGAGAGTGGAAAAAAGAAAAGTAGTGATATTTACTTTGTTATGCTTGCTATTGTCCAGATCCAGATACATTTCTGGACAAATTTCTGGACCATGCAAACACTATTGCCAGTGCTTTCTGCTAGTAATAATTTATCTTCACATTGTTTTCGTAACAGTTTTCTCTCCTCTGTTTTAACCTAGTTTAACCTCAGCAGTGTGACTGGACATGGATTCTCTTGAGAGCCTGTTTGCGATGTCTGCACACTGAGTTGCTCTGGAGAAGATTGGTTAAATAGCAGGTTACAATGCCATCTCATGTATGTTCTTCACCTCCTGGAAAATGGGACCTTGTCATGTTTTGGTGAGGGGCCACTGCCAGCCACTTTCCAACATTTCCACAAAACTTCACCTTGCAGGTCAGGAGCTGGCATGCTTGATAGATGATGTTAATTACCAAGATTACCAGATCAGGTTTAGGATATTTTTTAAAAGAGTAATTCAGACATTTGTCACATGGTGGTGACAAAGTAGGTAAAATGAAACTCAGCGACTCGCTAGTGAGCTCTTGTCAGGAGCATGAACTATTGAGAGGTTATAGACATCTGAGGCACTTTGACAAGTGCACTGGGGACAGTGACAGCTGACCTGATGGGGCTATGTACAACATGTGTCTCTCCTAACAGGAGCACAGTGTGAATATTAGCTTGGGGGGGAAGAGGGGAGGTGGTGGTGATGTTACCATGGTGTGTGCAATGAATTTAGTCTGGAGAGTTCTTCTGCACAATCAAAATCCAGCTGTATTAAAAGTGTATTTCAAGATAATGATTGCAAGTTAAGTAATAAATATTGCAGTAATTACAATGTTATCAAAAGAGTGCCACTGGTAAGCATTCCAGACTCCTCTGGCATCTCTAATACTTAATTTATTTCTTCCTGTTACACTTTGGAGACTGTCTGGTAGACCATGAGCTCCACAGCCCATGAGAGGGCTTGGAAGAGTCATGATAAAGCTTGACAGTAAAGTATTTCTAATTATTTCTCCTTAAGTAACCTGAAAACTTGCTTTGTTTTTCCACTGTGTGCTGAGACTTCTTAAAATAAATCTCTGTTACAAATGTACACGCCCCTCAGGTAGAAGTGTATCTATCTTACCATGTGTATTAGACCTGGTATCTCTGGTCTAAAGTTCACACTGAAATCTATTACAGAATTACATACAGAGCTTGGCAGACATTGCTTTTTATAAGCTGAGTTGGATTCAAGATATTCCTTATCTGAGAGAAACTTCTTACAGTTTAATCACCTCATCTGATCACTAAGATGTTGGAGCTGATATTAAACATGAGCACCTTGAATGTGAAGGACAGATATGTTTCTACTTCTTTTGTGCAATCTGTGGACATGGCCATAGCTGCGGCTGTTCCTGTTTGGCCGGTTTTGACTCTACAGTCAGTACTAGCAAGGTAGTGACACCCCGGAGCATGCCATGCATAGGGTCTCCAGGATGGAGCCCGGAATGCTCAAGGGAAGGCTGAGGGCAGTCCGTGGGAACAGGGACTTGTAGCATGCAAAGGACCCCATAGAAAGGGGCTTTTAGCCACTGGTCCTCCTGCAGTGCCAAGGAGACTCGGGGCCTACAGGTACAGAGAGAAGCATCATGGAGTTACTACCAGCCTTTGGGTGATGACTTGAGAACCTTGAGCAGGTTCCTGGGGTAGTCACAAAGCCCCAGAAACAGCATCTCTCCGACAGCCAGCCCAGGCTGCAGGAGAGAGCAGCAGCCCTTGCCAGAAGCCTGTGAGTAAGGGGCTGTAACAGGGCCCCCCAGTGGTGGGACAGAGGGCTCCTCACAGGGCTGTAATGGGGGCATTCTGTGCTCCCAGAACAGGTCCTACAATGAATGGGTTGAATCGTGTGTCTTGGGAAGAGTCTCAGGCAGAAAGCTCTTTCAGCAGTATCTTCCCTACCAAACATGCCCCTGGGTGTCACCCAAGAGATGGTGTGGCACCCCTGGAGCTGGACTTTCCAGAAGACAAAGGAGAACTGTGAAGATCAACCTACCTCTGGTGAAACTGCACATTACCGTGCTTCCCTGCAAAATCCATCTTGGCTTGTTTCAAAGGTTTGTTATTACTTCTTACATGTTTTGGGAAAAAATACTTTGGCAAATCTATTCCCTTCTTATTTCTAGTTCTACACAGAAATGAGTTACCTAACACCTGTTACAAAACTTGCAGAGGTCTCATTGTAACCTCTTACTGGGATTTTATCATTTTTACTAAAGTTCCTTAATGCATTATGATAAAAACTCCTAAAGCATTATACAGTCATAAAATTGGAAATTAAGAAACAGTGCAATGTAGAAAATCAGCTTGCTATTTTGAAACAAGAAGCAAAGCCAGAAGGGATAAGCATATTCAAGAGTGTGGCAAACAGGCTCTCTCAGCGTCCCCGACGGCCTGATAGGAATGAGGGTTCAGACACTCCTATGTAGGGTGCAAAATGGAACTCTTTATTAACATGGCTCCTGCCTTTTATAGGGCAGGCGCAGAACTTGCTGGAACAAGGGGAATAACTGGGGAGGAGCAAGGGCAGAGTATGCAAACTAGGACTATATAGGGAAGAAATGGCCATATAAGGTTGGTACTGCAATGCAGCACTAACTGGCCAATAGAAACACAGGGTTCGAAGCCTTAGGGAAAATAAGGGAAAATGGGGGTACAATGAAAGGGAATAATACAATAACATAGTATAATAACATAACAAAAATCCTAAAACACATTTTCTCAAAAACTGGATCCCAATACAAGAGCTCTGCATAGAGTTTGTAGAAGTACACATACATACCTGTGTATGTGTGTGTGTGAGATGAGGAATACCTTCTGTTTAGTTCTGGTGTCAGTGACTATGCAGGGCACATAATACATTAAAAATTTTAAAAGCTAGCAAAGTGTTCACCTATTTTTTATTTGAAAGGGAGATCCCTAACTCAATGTTTCGCTACAATGACAGTGCCTTTAAACTTTCAGTCTTTCCCACCCTCTACCGCCCCAAGAGGGTTAGGGAGCTTGTCTGCTATCTCTTCTCACAGCTGGGGCAGCTGTCAGCAGCATGAACAGGTGGTTCTCCAAGACAGCAGGAGAGCTCTGGGGAGCCCTGCGTTTAAGAGCAGGCACCGTCCCAGCCCATACCTGAATTGCTATCAGGTACCTGCACAAGTAGTTCAGATCCAGTTGACACAAGGGGACACAGGACTGTCTCACAAGTCTGTTACACACAGATAACTCTCCACAAAAATTGTTCCATGTGAGAATGTATCATCTAAGTAACATCTGAAAAGAGAAGAGGTTTGGGATCTTCCCGTGCAGAGGCTTTACATCTCAGTATCAACAACATCAATGTTTTGCTGAGCACAACATGCCTGCTACTGAATCCCCAGGACCATAATGTGACAGCAAGAGGACATCCCAGCAATCCATCATCACCATGCATTATGCCTTGCAGGAGACAATTGCTGGTCCCCCGCTGAGATCAGACTGTCTGAGTAGCAAAGACCTCGTTGGCTGGAGATTGAAAACAGTCTCTCCCCACAAAGATTAAAACCCCACTGTCCTAAAGGCAGGTATTTCACCAGGAGATTCAACTTCCATCTGTCTTTACACACAGCAGGCAGGCAAAGGAAGCTGTGCAAAAGACAAGATTCCCCAGTGCTGTGTGTTTTTTCCATTTAAGTAAAGCTGATTTAGGTTGTACTAGCACAACCTGTGCATATTATACACCACAGAAGAAGAGAATATTCATTGCCTTGTATGGGCTCTGCAGACATGCAACAGTTCTGTTCTCTTGGGAAACTCCTTTTGCCTTCTTCAGCCTCTCTTTCATCCCATCCCTTGTGCGTTTGATTGGTTTGTGGCTTGGTTTTCGTTTTGTTGGGGTTTTTTGTTTTTTTTTAAAGAAACACTGAAGAGGAGTTTCATTCATTTTGGCAAGTCGTTTTTAATAAAACATATAATACACCTTCTCACATAAATATTTTATATAGACACATAAGCACTCACAGTACTTAAAGCCATGCAATGTTCCAAGGTTCCAGTTCTGTTTAAAACAGTGCAAGGGAAAAAAATCATCACACAGGAAAAATGGAAACATGAAGTTTCTAAAGCATATACAGACTATTCCTCTTGTGTCCTTACAACTCACTTAAATACAGCCTTTCTCAACTTGCTAGCCAGTTGTGTTCATATGCCACAGCTGCAGGGGCAAGCAGAGACAATGCACATTCACTAAGAGTGTATTGCTAGCATCAGAGGTCATCCAAGAGGGATCCAGCTGGGATCCTGCCATACATAGAAGGGATCACACTACTGTCTACTGTCTCTGGAACCCAAGCTAAGATGGCTTTGATTATCCGATAGGATTGTTAGTGTTGAATTGCTGGCACCATGCAGGTAGGTGATTAAGCACCTGTGCCCAGATCTTTTATTTAAGTTACATTGCATTTAGGTTGTACAGTGACTATTTGTTGTTAATTAGAAGCACTAAACTCCAAGGGCAATATATCTAAACTTGAAGTCTTCACTCTTTTTTTGCCTTGACTTGCTTTAGCTATCAAAAAGTAACTTCAATAAATCACTTTAGAAACAGAAAGGGAAGAAGGGAAAAGGGTGAAGGATAGTAAGGATCAGAGCCGAGAAATAGTCTTGTGCTTGCCTGTGTGATAAAGCTTTCATAAAAAGAATGAAGCAGAACTTCAGGCTTTCCCTTGCACCATAAAGAGACCTGACAAAAAAATAATAAAGAAAAACAAACAACAAACTTGCACCGCAGAATTCATTCTCCCCAGCTCACATGTAGGTAAGTTTTTGGATTTGCAGCACCAACGGTAGATGAAACATAGTGCAGTTTAGATTCACTGTTTATTATACTCAAAGGAGCTCAGGCTAATTCACAAGTCTAAAGCATGTAGTTTTTCACTCTACTCCAACATCAAAGCATCACATCACCTCATTCTCTACAAAGGGGAATGGAAGAACTTTCCCAAAGAAAAAGCAAACACTGCTTTAGGCCTGAATCAAGATTTAAGACAAACAGTAGACTTTAAAACGTGGTGCATGGGAGTAAATTCTCTAGTTCTTTGTTATTTGACCAGGCAGAAGTACAGGGCATAAAACCCACCAAAACATTTCTGAATTTCAAGTTCCTGATGAGGATATTACCTAATTCCAGATTTATCACCTGGCATTCCTTGGCTCACTTGCCTTATGTTTCTGTCTGCACAGGCTGCACACTGCTTTGCCATCGCTAAATCAGGAACTAAAATACGTGTGAAGCACCTTGAAGGTGACCCCACACACCCCCCCTTGACTACCACTGCCCAGGAGATCAACAGATCCAACTCACACACCAGATTCAGAAAGCCCCAAATAAATTCAGGCTTCCAGCACAATGTTAGTTTGATCCTATGTACAGGGGAATAAAAGACAAATGAGGTAACTTGTGTAATTGCCACCTTATTCTGCCAGGTCAGCAACCCTACACTTGGTTCTCCAGCTCTTTGTGCCAGTAGTGCCCAGGATAACAAACAAGCAGGATGAGCAGTTACCATGGTTTCATGCGCTCTCAGAAGTTCAGGTCACTACGAGTAGGAGGGACAGCAAAAGAAAGGATTTGGTAAATAATGTGCCACATGCCTGACAGTGAGAAGCAGCAGAGGGAATCTGGCTGCTTGTCAATCACAGGATTTGGTAAATAATGTGCCACATGCCTGACAGTGAGAAGCAGCAGAGGGAATCTGGCTGCTTGTCAATCACAATGTGGAATGATTTGATGCAGTGCTCTATTATCAACACATAGACGTGCACACAGGACCCTCCACCACCATTATTAGAGACTCCTGCACTGTGAAACGTCAGTGTCCCCTCACAGATGGGCTGAGACTGAAAACAGGCAACACCTTGCAAGCCTCCAGCCTGTCCCCTTACACTTTACTCAACTTTCACACCAGTTATCAAACCTTTTTGGAGTTGAAATCTGGTAAAGAACATCTTTAACAATCCACATCCCCTCTACTCTTGTGCTGAGGAGGTTGCCAGGGCAGGCAGTGATTGTCCAAATTACACTCTGAAATTTATGAACAGGTAGGTAGCACTGATTGTTCATACAGCTACAGTGTCATGCCTTCGTCTTTAGAAACAGATGCTCTGGTTTTTAAGTGAATTGTAATATCCCTAAATGTTTAAGAAAATAAAAGCCAAAGCTAAGTTTTCTACAAGGCACACTACAGAACAGGATGCACACTTCCATGCCAGCTTCATGGCTATGCTAACAGAGCTGCAAGAGATCCAACCCACCGCAGAGGCACAAGTGAAGAGGGGAGCAGGCTGTACCCAGGTTTGGACAGCACACACTGTGAGGTCTGTGTAACACAGTAGGAAAGAGTAAGAAGGCACAGTGGATGGAAAATGTGTATTTATCTCTAAGCCTAAACTCAGGGATACTCAAATATGGACTACCTGAAAAGAGAAAATGATCGGCCGGGAAAATGTGATGGTCTCTGTGGAGCCGAAGGAGAAGTAAAGTTCCCTACCAAGCACTCACAGGGCTCAAACTTTGGAGAAATCTTACAGAAAGAGCAGCCTTTTCTTTCCAAACCCCAAACACACTCCACACGCAATCAGCAGCTGCTTTTAAGGGAAACCTGAAGTGCCAGTATCTCTATCTGCTTCCATCATACCTTTATGCATTATGAGCCATAACCCTCAAAGCTACATCGAAGGACCAGTTCACACTGAGGGTGTTGATCGGGGATTAACAAACGAGTAGTGGGAAGCAAGTAAATCTCTGTGATAAAAAAAGAAACGCACAATAAAACCCACTTGAGCGTTTCTGCTAATGTTAAAACCAGCAGGAATTTTTTTTCAGAGAACAAGTAGCACTTTGGTAGCAATCAATTCTAAAGTGCCTTATGCTTCTTAATTCCAGTGCAAACACTGCTGTAGAGGCAGAAGCACACTTCAACGGTGTGAAGATGCTCAATCACATAATAACACAAAACGCAGCAAGGAGGTTCCAGTTACTCTCTCTGCTATCACACACAGTACGAAAGTGATGTCAGAGACCATGTTTCTAGCTTTCCTTCAGCACTTCATTTCTCTTCCAGCCACTCCTGCAATATAAGCATTAAGAGACACATCCAGTCCCCCACTGGGGCCTGCAATGTTCCTCTCTGAGTACAAAGCATATGAGGAAGGAGGTTCTATATCAGACGGTGGCTCACTGTGGCCTTACTGGCCACACTAGCAAGGAACAGGCTGGCAGGTTTTCTCCTCAAACACTTTTGTTCTAGGAATGTCTCACTGTGTAAAGGTGGTGAGCACAGAGCTATTTTTAAAAATAGCTGAAACCCTGCCATTTCCCATGGCAGTCTGCAAGTGCAGTCCTTCTGGAATACATTGATCAAACAATGCAAAGGTCCAGTCTTTCCGTTCCTCTACTTGCCAAAAGGCCTACTCCCCTGTCTCAGAAGGGCTTTCTTCCTCCTGGCTGAGCAAGGCTTATTCCTCTGTGGAACAGGGAACTTCCTAGTGCCAGTTGATCACAGCAAGCAGGAGAAGGAGTGAAGCTGGTCATTTCTCATGCAACTCGGTCAAGACTTCAAGCCCATTTTTTCCATCATCTGTTCATACACCGTCCATGCCATTGCTGCCATCAGAGTGCGCCTGAGGGCACGGGGCACACCACCTCGGAAAAAGCCAACCAACCCAAAGTCCTGCAACAGGAGATACACAAAAAGCAAGTCATCACAGTCTGCCTCCAGCGTTTCAGTTTCTCATCATTTATTATATGGAAGAGCACAGGATGTATTTCAGCTCAGACCCAGATCAGTTTGTGCAAGGTCCAGCCTTAAATAGCATTTAATGTTTAGAAATAACCTGTAGCACTGCACAATTGCAAGGCTACCCAAGAAAGCAGGAAGAGCACTGAGTGGAGAACACAATGACAAGATGGAGACAATAGTTAGGAAAGTCCAACAAAGAGAACCATGGTAACAGTTTCAAGACACTTCAGGAAAATTACTTGTCTTTGTTTTAGAGCTTCATATTTACAAAAATCACTTAGCTGTTCTGTAAAAACTGAGATTTATAAATACTGAAGTAAAAAAACCTTCTGATATGAGAAAAGAGTTACATAAAATACATACAAAAATAAACAGAATCCTGTTTAGGAATAGAGTTCAATATGGAAATAAAGCAAACCTGTCAAGATCTGCCCTTCTGAGAGCAGGAAGGAAAGGTGGACTTTGAGTACATCTCCATCCTATTCCTGGGATACAGATCTGGGCATTTATTTCTCTTCTAGTGTCCAAAGGACAAAGAATTATTTTGTATCTGGTTTGTATCTGAAACCATCATTTCAGACTACATACTATAGTCTTGGTTTCCCTTCAGCATCTGAAACTGGTGACACTGATTATCCCGACTGCAAGAGGGTATCAAGCAGTGACACTTGTTCACCTCCTTTAAAAGGCAAAACCTTCCCCAGAATAGCTGTGCTTCAAGCAAGGGGATCAGAAATGAAGTTGTGATTGCATGTATTAGAAGGGATTCACTCACCTTGTAAATGAAGGCAATGGCCTGGCTTGTCCTGTGGTACTTTTGGGGGGTCAGCTGCATGTGTGTTTTGATGACATCAGCAGGCTGCGTTGCCAGCGAGGCCAAGATTCCCGCAAAGATCCCACAGCCAAAATTCAGCAAGGGCATGAGCACTGGATCCAGCTGGTCTGCAACAGAGCAAAGGGAATGCACTCAGACAGAAAACAGGCCAGGAACATTCATGCTATGTGACAAAGAGAAAGCTACTGAATGATTAAATCAACATTGTAAAATCCTTGCAGGTAAAGAAACCTTTCAAAGGGAAATACGGCTACTAGTCAAAAGTTAGCACTACTAAAAAGCCTCACTTGCTGGGGAATTGAATTTGACAGAAACTCAGAAAAGACAAGACTGTACAAGTGTTGCCCCAGTCAGTTCTAACGTCAGAGAAGCCCCAGTTCAGTGGAAACAGAGCAGTATGCAAGACAAGCAGAAGTAGCAAGCAATGCTGAAGATGTGCTCTCTTTCAACTGTTCCCTAACCCACCTTATTGCATCAGTCTTCATTAAGACATCAATCAATTTAGGGTCATTTCTGCACTGACCTCAGCTATAGGTCTACAGTTCTCCACAGGAAAATGTGGATGTCTCACCTAAGGCCCTGCAAGAGACTAATTTAACTCCTGAGGTGGAGGGCAATAAGCAGAGCATGCAGGCTGTCAGCAGCAGGGCAAGATCTGAGAAGAGAAATATTTTCCATCCCAGCCTCCAACAATCATCCTTACCCTGCAGTGTGAGTTTTTTGGTCTGCGTGTAGAACATCAGGTATATGCCAGAGAAGGGGGCATCCCGCAGCAGTGTCGCCGTGAGCCCGCTGAACATGCCACGAGCCCCTTCCGTCTGATAGATATTCTTCAGAGCACCATATACGCTCCCATAGCCAAATCTTCCACTCTGCAAGGGTACACGAAGGTCAGTAATCCATGTGCCAGGCACAGGTCAAGGAGCCCTATACACACCCTGAGGCCATCCAAAGAAATGGTAGTATGCACTCACTGTGATGCCCGAGATGACAGCACAGAGGACAGCCCAAGACAAAAACTGGGTTTCACTTGCCTCAGCCTTTAAAACAATCTTTCAAGAAGGTAAAACATGAAAGATGCTACACATACATCCTATACAACTGAAACTTAAAAATCTCAGGGTGAATTTTGTGTCATCTTACACTTCTTGTCTAAGTATCAGTGTGTGGCAGCTCCTGCACAGTGTGTGAACCAGGATGAAAACAGGTCTACACCCCTGCCTGTACTCCAGTGGGAGTAACCTTCTCCAGACAGAAGAACTTATTTTTCATCACAAGGAAGCTGTGTGATACCACTAACAGGGAACTAATTGGAAAGGCATACCTCATATCGGGTCTTCACTACAGTCACTGGCAACATGCAAATCCCAGAAACTGCACGTGAAGTGGCACCCAGGAAGACAGACTCCAGGGCTGTGGGTGAACGGTCCACTAAGAACTTCTGCTTCATCATGTACAAAGTGCTGAAGTAAATCCCAACCCCAGGAATACATCTTGCAAAGGACTTCAGAAGAAACAGAAGCAGACGAAGAAAGAAAAAGCTAACGTAAGACAAAATGTACTACAGAACATTTATGAGACTGTTAAACTTGACAGAAGGCTTTGTAGAAAACAAAGAAATCACTAAAGTTAACATGCCAAGGAAAGAAGATAAGGTAAAAATTATTTATGGCACTGACAGACAAATGATTCAAATGATGCCAGGATTTAATGCATTCCTCAATGGCAGTTTTCTAGGAACAAGATATTCCAAACCAAAAGGAAGTTCGTGCAGTTGCCATCCCACATTTGCAAAAGTATTCAAGTGTTCAGCTGGTCAGGACTGCAAAACCACAGGGAGTGCCATAACCAAATCAGCGGAATTCACAACAGTAACTCCTTAAAATTGGATATAATCTAAATCATGTGGTTTCATTCATAATTGTACAAGAGTTGGCTATTTAAATCCAGGCAGATGTAGTAATAAACAGTAAATTTATTTATCTATTTATTTTCAGAAGTCAGGGTTAAAACAGCCACTTACTGGAGAGACACCTTTCCAGAGCCCCAGAATACTCTCAGTACGAACAACCCTAAAGAGCAGCCTTACCATCCCAGCACGACCAGACCTGAAAGAAAGACAGGAACTGCAGAGATGACCTGCTCCTGCTACCTGGCAGATGTACTCCATGGTCCCCCCCTTTCATGCCTATCTCTGTGCATTACTCTGAGGTGCTCTTTCTCAACTCAGCCTGCTTTTCTTGGTCTCTCTTTCCAGGGCTTCTCAATCACCTTCTGTTTCTCACCACTTGTAACACACATTAGAGCCCACTCTCATTAGCATTTTTAGCTGATCACTGCCTTTGTTAGCAGCGGCAGATATAGGCATACAAGAAGCAAATGGGAGCAGCTGCATGCATGGAAAAGTTATCCTAGGATAACCACACCAGATTTTTCAGGCAGAGGACACCCCATGAAACTGCACAGCAGCCACTCCAGCAAACCAGTCTCTCAGATGAGAACAAACAAATGCTGAGGTTACACATTATTACAGCATATGTAATATTAATTATTAATTATATTAAAGTAGCGTTCACAACCGCAGACACTTTCCCTCTTCTGGAATAAAATATCAATCCTTCTCCATGATATAAAAACATACCTCCTCTTTCAAGAAGACTCCGAGTTCCTGAATTACAAACCTGAACTCCAAACCCCAGCCAGCAAATAAGGCAGAAGCCTATGGAGGAGCACCCCCACACCCCCCATGCATACACATCCCCACCCTCTCACCCATTCACGGCAGGCTGCAGAGTTTGCAGGCGGGTTTTCAGCAGGTCAAGGGGTTGGAAGAGGAGCGTAGAACAAGTGCCACTGATGGAGCCACACACAAAGGCCTTTAGGACTGGATGCATCTGGAAGAGGAAGAACAGAAATTTAAATGGCTCTTTAATGAAGACTGGCACAAAAAGAAATATTGCAGCTGGTATGTCGCATGCTATAGGAAAGGAAGACAAGCTGACCCCAGATGCTAAGGATTGTTTTTAGGGCACAGAAAACTTTGCCAGACCTTTTTTGAGGCTGATTACATTTTATTTGTGGTTTCTGGTCCCTCTGCTCTTTTTGGGAGATTGTTCCAGAATCTCCTTGCAGTTCGGTGGTTGGAAAGTTTTGTGAACATCGAATGTATTAGCAGCCATTTGGTTACCATTTGCCATGTCAAAGGAAATGGGTGCCCCCTCCCACCACCTACCCGTACCTTTGCCCCAATCCCATCCACCTCTGCTGGCAGCACCTCCTACCCTTCCTCCCCGCTCTGCACACCAAGGTCCCGCGCTGCCACGGGCACCAGTGGCCCTCTTCCTTAAGACAGCCCTCGACCCAAACCTGGCTCAAACGTACCCAAACCACAACATGGCCTGCTCGGCTGAGCTGTGCCTCCCGCCTTTCCTTACCCGCACCGGCTGCCGCCTGCCGGCGCTTCTCGGGTAACGATAAGGCAGGAGATACAAACCACGCGGCCGGGTGAAGATTTTTTGGGGTTTTGCTTTTATATAAACATATAACTGTTTTTTTAATGGGCAACGAGTTTCTGCGCCCCTTGGCACAGCAGATGAGGAAACACTGACAGATCAGAAACTGCACGCCGGTGTCCAGAAGGGCACATTCAAAGACACCAATGGTCCCCCCGAGGCCCGACCACCCCCCACCGCCCGGACCCACCGCTACGGGGCTGGGCCCGCGCGTCCCTCCCCTCCCGTGCCTCCCGCTGCCCCGGGGCCGCGGAACAAGAGCCGGGCTGCCGCGGACCGCGATGGAGGAGGGCGGAGGGGGTGGGGGGCAGCGAGTCCCCCGCCGCCTCCCACCCGGGCGCTGCCTCGGGGCTCTCCTGGGCAGAGCGGGGGAGGAGGGCCCGAGGGAGCGGCCCAGTCCGGCCCAGCCGTACCTCAGCGTCCCGGCCCGGCATCCCCGCGCCGCCCGCAGCCAGTGAGCGCGGCGGGCAGCAGTGACGCCCATCCAGCGCCGCCGACCCCGGGCCGGCCCCGCTCCCGCCCGGCGCATGCGGGGCCTGTAACCCTTCGCTCGCCGCGCCGCCGCTCCGCTAGGGCACCCGGGCGCGGTCCCGGGAGCGAGCGGCGGCCGCCCGGCCCTGGCCGGCTCCCGCCAGCCGCTTCTGCCCCGGAGTCGCGCTTTCGTCAGTTCTCTCGGCCGTTCAGTATAGAATCATAGAACCGTAGAATCATAGAATGTTAAGGGGTTGGAATGGACCTTAAAAGATCATCCAGGCGCAACCCCCGCTGCCATGGGCAGGGACACCTCCCACTAGGCCAAGTTGCTCAAGGCCTTATCCTATGTGGCTTTGAACGCTGGAAGGGTTGGGGCATCCACAACCTCCCGGGCAACCTGTTCCAGTGTCTCACCACCCTCACAGTAATGAACTTTTTCCTAGTATCTAACATAAATTTCTCCTCTTTCAATTTGTCCCCATTACTCCTTGTCCTATCACTACAGTTCCTGACAAGGAGTCCCCCTCTGGCTTCCCTGTAGGCCCCCTTCAAATACTGGAAGGTTGCTGTGAGGTCTCAACACAACCTTCTCCAGGCTGAAAAGTCCCAACTTTCTCATCCTCTCTTTGAAGGGGAGGTGCTCCAGTCCTCTTATCAACTTTGTGGGCCTCCTCTGGACTTGCTGCAACAGTTCCATGTCTTTCTTATGTTGGGGACAGCAGAACTGTACTCAGTTCCAGCAACTGTATGCTGTATTCCAGAACTGTACACTGTATCCAGCAACTGAACCCCAAAGCGCTTTCTCAGACACCACGGGCAGTGGGAAGCAGTGGTTCATAACCAGCAGCTTCCACGTCTTCCTTCAGTTCACACCCCCCACTTCCCCACAAAACCAGCTTCTTGTGGAGATTGTGTCATTCAGAAGCCTGAGCTACTTCCTGACGCTTCCTTACCGCTACTGGTGGTGTTTCCACTTGGTCTTCCACATCCTGGGCCTGGAGCAGAGGAGGGCTGGGTTTCCAGAGCATTGGAGAAGTGAGGCACAGAAACAAAGCTTTTCAAGATTAGACCTGCGCCAGCCCTGAGACCGTGCAGCTTCACTGTGCCTGCAGAACCAGACACTGCTTATCAATCAAGCCGGAGGAGGCTGGGAGGAGCATGCAATGGCTTTGGCAAGCTGCTTTTCTGAGAATCTGGCCTACCAGCTTGCCGAGCCCTGGGCAAGTAAGGAACAGCATATTCAGAACGTCATGCTCCAGCTAGTTGGGCTGTTCCTAGAAAGAATTCCCTGGGCACAGCAGTAGCCACATGCACAAACTACTTCCTGTCGTGTGCTCGCTTTGCCACATGGCAGCCCCTGAAGAAAGAGAGAATATACTTCTCTGAGAAAATGTAGCACACAGGCTGGTAAAAGCACTTCATTAGATGCTCTCTTTCCTTTTGGAAGCTCCTCTCTTGTTATGCAGTTCTCTCCTCAGGGGAGTAACTGCCTTATATTTCATTAACTGACTTTGCCTGCTAACTCATGGAAAAGAGGATCAGCTCACCCCCATACATCCTGGTACTTCTTTCCTGTGCTGGTTTAAAGGTAAACCAGCAGGAGAAATGAACCCAACTCAAAAGAGATCATAAGCCAGAGTCACAATTTAGTAAAAATAATACAATAAATACAATTATACGGACATACAATTGGTTTTAACCCACAAAACCTAGATGTAGAACCCAACACCCTGGGGCACGAACAGAATGGTGTTCATTGGCCCCTGTGCTGAGCCCCACGTGGTCCCCCTGAGTCCAAAGTAAAAGGAGAGGAAAACTTGTTGGTGAGAGTGCTGGTCACAGTCTGGTCGAGGGTGATGGTTGCAGTCTGGTCGAGGTTCTGGTGTCCTCTGGATCTGACAAGTGAGTCCAGAAGTTGCAAGACCCCAATATTATATACACTCAGGTTTGAGTGGGAATGCCCAGTACCTCCCCCAGGACAGGGAGTTCCACAGTGGGTGATTGTGAGTCGTGAGATATTTTTGGAATCCTTGATGGCCCATTAGCAGAAATGCCCCTCAGGCTGGGTGTGGAGGTGCTAACGACTCTCCTCCGGGGAATTATTACACCTGAGTTATTGGTGTGAGGATAGGAACATCCTCCTATCTCACAGGCTTCTTAACACCCAGCTTATGGCCTGAGGGGTCAGGTGTGCTGTGGGCAGCTGCTGCAAATGGACTATTGTTAACAGTTCCTGGGAAATGATATAGAGGGTGTAGAATACACAGTTTGGGTTACACCCACACAGTGATGAACTGGTCCCAGCTGCTCTAACTAGGACATTTCCCTACCTCACATCCTGCTCCACTGTGGACTTCCACAGGGACAACATGGGTCACTATGGTCTTCCCCACAGGCTGCAGGGGAATCTCTGCTCCAGAACCTGGAGCACCTCCTTCCCCTCCGTCTTCACTGACTGTGGAGTCTGCAAGGCTGTTTCTCTCACGTATTCTCACTCTCTCACAGCTGCCATTGCACAGTGTTTCTGATTCATAGAGGCATTGCCAATATCACTAGTGGGCTCAGTTTTTGGCCAGCAGCAGAGCCATCTTGGAGTTGGCTGGAACTGGGTACTACCAACATGGGAGCAGATTCTGACAGCTTCTTACATAAGGGACCCCTTATGCAGCCCCCTTAGTACCAAAACCTTGCCATGAAAACCCAGTGCATCATCATTGATTATATAATTGATTATATAAGGAAGCTGGCTGGGAGATGTGTCATTTTGGAAAAACTGCTTTGGCTGTTTCTTTTGACACGTTTCTGGCTGTGCTGGGGTGAGACTGCGGAGGTAGATTGTTTAGAGGAGTAAGCTTAACAACTCTAATAAAGCTGCCAAACTCAAGTGATGCATTTGAAATGTTTCTTTATAGAGCTGGTGTGGTTGGGTCCTATCCGTCCATGCGTTTGGGTGGAGCAACAATGGACATTTTTGTCTTTTTCTAGGAAAAAAGGGGTTGCAACAACAGTGACTAAATGGCACGCATCCAAAGAAAGAGCTCATCCAGCATGAAACCCTGGCAGTAACAGCACTCTCCAGGTTCTTGTCTTGCTGTGGACCTGGAAGAGTTTTCTTCCTTAAAATAAGCCTCATGATGAATAAGGAGGTGAAGCAGCACCGCTGATCACACACACCTCTGCAAGGATGTGCCTCACTTCTGCAGGAAAACCCAGCAGAGGGAGCCGCATCCCTTCATGTTGCTGTCCTGGAGAAATGCAAGGAGACAACTCAGCTGTGGTGGCTTTCCAGCCACCAGTGGGGGGCACATTCATTCTTCAGTAAAGCGGTGGGGAGGCAAAAGTGAGCTGGGTCCGGACTGGTTCCTGCTCAGGTGTGGGTGCAGCTGGGGTGCCCAGGCACTGTTGGATTTAGGTATAGGATGACTCTGAATCCCTGGTCTCTTCTGCTCACTTGTCTCACACTATGGTCTCATCATGGCCCGAAATATCCCTGTTCCTGAGCCAAAGTGTTACTGACTCTGCTGAAGGAGACAAACTTCGTTGCTGAAGGAGACAAACTTCGTTGTAGAGCCAAACACTACTTTGAGGCACTTCCAGTGAAGGAGAGATGCTTCCCTCCCACGCCCCAAAACATTTACAGTGACAGCACTGGTCAATAAGCCCATTGCCATGTTAGAGCCAACAGGGCTGGGGCCATGGAGTGAATGAAGACCTCTCAGATGGTCCAAATGGCAGTCTGACAAATATCACCTCTGAGGTGACACTGATGCAATCCACCTGGCTGTGATCAGGAAGGTGGAACACATTCCCTGCATACGTTGTGCTGTGAGGACATCTTCCACAGGAGGATCCCACAGGGCTTTACAGGGATCTGCAGGTCACCGTGGCCACCAGTGCCACCCTTCTCTCTGCACTGCTGCAACCAAGCACCCTCAGGTGCTTAAGGTGCCAAATTTGGGGTTATGAGTTACAAAGGGCATTTTCAAGCTTTTGACCCAATCCAAAATGATTCCCAGTTGAACCTGTATTGCCATGCTGCAACTTGGAGGGTTTGGCTCTGCAGTGCCTGTAGGATGTTTTCTGCTGAGGGTATGTTCAGAAGAAACAGGTTAAGTTTCTCTCATGCCACTATTCATTTTCCATGTGCTCTAATACTGTAACTGCCCCTGTGAAGCCAAGGAGTGGGCATCCCATCCAAGGCTGAGACATGATGCCAGTGAGAGCAGCACCAGCACTCAGGCACTGTCCTGCTCACAGGCTGGCTACCCAGGGACAACTGCAACTGTACCCCTCTCTGCTTCTCGTGGGCACCTGCCTCTTCGTCCTCCTCCTGCTCATCCACTTTCTCCTTTCCTGCTGGCACCACTCTTTGAAAGGAGCAAGACACTGATGACCTTTCTGATGGGGTTGGTGGCAAATTTTCCTTGTTTCTGGGCTTCCTTCAGACAGGGCTTCCCACTGCCATGCAGGACACAGCCAAGGTCTCCCAGAGAGGGGCGTTGGGCCATGTCTTTCCTCTGTGAATGAGGTGCCAGTGGCCTGTGCCACTGCTATCACTGATGCATGTTGACATCCTGTCTCCTCTGGCCAGTGCTTTCCCCATAGGAAGACCCTGGGGTGGAGCTTGGCAAGCTGCAAGCAGAGGTCGCTTTGGCGTCTCTGGCTGGGGGTGTTTTGTGCTGCTGTGGCTGTGCTGACCAGTGCAGGCACCAGAGGATGTCCTGTCACAGACTCTGTGCAAATGTCACAGGCAGCTTGCTCCTCTCCCACTCAGGCTCAGTGAAACAGCTCCCCCAAGCACAACATGTGTGGCGTGAATGTCCGAGGTGTCACCCTCAGTCCCAGCTACTGCATGGGGTGGCTTGTGAGCCTCTGTTCCCACTTCATTGGGAGATGCCTGGACACTTCACAGCTCCCTAGCAGTCTCAGAGCTGCTGGGGCTGCTTGTTCCTTGTGCTCAGGCAGCCTGTCATGTCTATTTGGGAGATGAGAGGCACAGAACTGCCAAATTCCCATTTGGTGAACACATCTTTTTCCACATTGAATGATTCCTAGGTATATTCTCTGCCACCAACACTAATAAATTTGTGAGTGCTGTTTTAAACCTGCATATGGATAGTGGAGATTCAGCTTCAACAACGTCAGTAATTCCTATGACAAAGTAATTTGTTCCTGGTTTTGATTTCTAGTTTCAGGTATTTTAAGAGTTAATACCCAGCGGAGCTTGGTTGTCATGGCTTGACTCATGTATAAAACTTTGACCAATATCACTCTGCCCACCACGGACAAAGAAAGCCAATCATCACCACCACATGTGCAATAGTTGCAGATTTTCTTGGTTCACAGATATTTACCCCTCTGCCTTTGGAGCAATGGTGAATGCAGGTGGACATTCAAAGAGTTTGGGAGAGACAAGAGACCATTCCAAATGGGGATCTTTAGCGGCACATCTGTGGACTGATGCACAGTAAGGTACTGTTTGTTCAAAACAAACAAAAAATTATGAGATTTGCCTGAATTTCAGTAATGGCACCAAGCTATAGTGAGGAGCAGCAGTATTTAAGGAGATAACACACACTTCAGATGTTACCTGTTGCTCAGCAGTGCTGCTCTTTCCCATGTATCTTGTGTTGTTGGGAAAATCAGACACAGCTATGGGATGGAAGCCGTGTTGGGTCAGGATATGGTGACAGTAGGTACTTGGTAGAGTTAGTGGAAATTCAGTGCTGTTCAGGGCTTTATTGTCAGTGAGACCATCTGGAAGTGTGCATGTTTTGGGAAGAAAGGGTGATATGGACTTGGCAGCGTTCAGATTACAGTTGGACTCTTAAACATGATCTTAAACATCTTTTCCAACCTAAATGACTATGATCATTTCCCTTTGGTATTTCTGTCTGTGCTTGGGTGATTGTGGTGGGAAGGTGCCTTCCAAGGAGAAATGTTAAAGCAAACATGGTGCCCTTTACCATTGCTGGCTACTGGCAGCATTGGACCATTCCCCTCAGACATCTTCACCAAAAGTTCTTGGAGTAGAGGAGAGGCAGTGCTACTTTCACTCTCCTAGCCAGAGAAACTGCAGAACAGGGGCAGCAGGTAGGACAGGGGCACCCAGGTGAAAGACAGGGACACTTCAAAGACATGTGGGGGAAATTTCGAGTCTCTTCCACTGACGTTCATATGAACACCCAAAGTGAAAAAGCATACTGATTATTCAGAGATAAACCTGAAATGTTTCCGTTCCTCTAAGTGTCAAGTACAGAGGCTGTAACACATGCCACACAGAGGAAAAGATATTTTAGGACTGTGCACTGCAGTGGTGAGGACCTCGCCTGTGACTTGGCATTGCAACATAAGCTAAGGTAAATACTGCCAGCCTATATAAATGAAGGTATGCTTGCTTCTTAAAAATGTCATATAAAGACAATTTTTTTGCACTCTTTAAACACAGTGTTGGATTATGGAGAGAAACTTGACATACCAGCTGGGCAGAGGCAGCTCTGAGGACATGTCGGTGAGTCACTCTCCACCAGGTTGCTCCCCTGCAAGCTGAGGCCAGTAGCACATCTTAGAGGTCCGGTTTTGCCTATGGGGACATATAGTACTGAAAGAGATGACAAGGATTTAGAAGAAATCAGTGTGATTGTTGTTAAAAAAAAAAACATTGAGTGAAAGTATCTTTGGCTGATGAGACTGTGTTGTGGAAAAAGGCTGCCCTTGAGGGCAGAGGTAGTGCTAGGAGTGTCCTATGGAGGATATCCTGACTGGGGTATGTGCTACCATCCATCTTCTTTAGCTCTTTGCTGTCACAGGTACTGCCCAGGGATATGGTGGTTGCAGAGAAGGCAAAGCTGGGAAGGAGGGAGGAAGAGGCAGAAAGCACCATCTGCTCTTTGGGAAGTCACCCCATGGGCCAGAGCTGCCACTGTTGTCTCGCCTGGGGTGGCGAGAAAGTGTGATGTGCAGCACTCACTGGTGACCTGTAAGTGCTGGCACCTTTACAGCTGAAAACTGCTTGAATTGTGTAGGAATCCTTGGCAAAAGTAACTTGTCCCACGGAGGGCTATTTTTGGCATTCAACTAACTGGAAATGAAGCTTTTAGGAGATAAATGTTCATATGTCAATCTCTCTGAGCCCTGCTCCCTTTTGCCTTTCAGAAGGAAACATGAAATAGGACCCCAAAATCCATATCAGGGGCTCTCAGCACCCTGGCCATGCTTATTTTGTTGCTGGTTTGGGGATACTCCCTGTCTCTGGCCCCAGTGCCCCACCTTGACTCAGGAATGGGGGGTGCCTCCACAAGGAGTCAGGGGAGTCAGCTGCATTCTGATCTCCTCTACCCCTCTGGTGCAAGAACCTCATCCCAGATCTTGCAGGAGAGGACCAGTCTCTCATGTTCATTCCTTGTTTGCATCCTGTACCACAGCTGCAGCACAGCTGTTTTGTCTTCATGTGGCTTAGCATGAGCTGACTCGTGCCTAGTATATTTATTAAGAGGGTAATATGGGATTTGAGTCTTATGAACTTCTTTGTCCTTGAACAGGTGGGTTACACATTGCCAACATCTAACTCCCCTGCAGCCTATGAATCCACCTTCTACTACCCAGACCTGGGCATCATCTGTAATGCTGAAAATATTCCAGCATTTTCATCTACCTTTTTTCCAGTGCTGTACTCCCTACTGTTTGTGGCAGGCCTTGTGGGAAATGCTTTGGTGATTTGGGTTCTAACAGTTTTCAAGAAAATCAAGACCATGACTGACGTGTATCTGCTGAACCTCGCCATCTCTGACCTTCTCTTTGTTTTCTCCCTCCCCTTCTTGGTTCAGTACTCCATTATGAGTCAATGGACTTTTGGAAATGCTATGTGTAAGATCATCAGCTCAACTTATTTCATTGGTTTTTACAGCAGCGTCTTCTTCATAACCATCATGAGCATTGACAGGTACTTGGCCATAGTCCAGTCTGTCTATGCTCTAAAGATTCGAACAGCTGCCCATGGGGCTATCACCAGCCTGGTCCTCTGGGTAATTGCCATTTTAGCATCAATGCCAGACTTAATTTTTTACCAGGAAGTAAATGACAATAACCAGATTAAATGCATGCCTCACTATCCTGGTGGCAACAATGGCTGGAAGACTTTCAGTAATTTTGAAGTCAACATCCTGGGGTGGTTGATCCCTGTTGGTGTCCTCATTTTCTGCTACAACAGCATCTTGAAAAACCTGCAGAAGTGCCATACCCAGAACAAGTACAAAGCAATAAAACTGGTTTTTATTGTTGTAATTGTGTTCTTCCTCTTCTGGACTCCCATCAACATTGTACTTTTCTTGGACTCTCTAAGGAACATGTACATCATTGATGACTGCCAGACAAGCCAAAGGCTAGACCTAGCTGTGGAGCTGACTGAGGCGCTCTCCTTCATCCACTGCTGCCTCAACCCAGTTATCTATGTCTTTGTGGGTGAGAAGTTCCAGAAGCATCTCTGTGAAGCTTTCAGAAAATCTCCATGTTTTCTATTGATCTGCAAAGACTACAGAGCTTTCAGTGGATGCAGCCTGGACAAGAACTCCTCTCTGCACACAAGGTCCTCACAGTCGTCTTTTATTGGTACAGTCTTGTAGAACTACAAGTCAAAAAACTATCATCCTGGACAGGTGACCTAAAGCTGAGAAATCCCAGAAGGGAATCCACAGAGATGGACTATTTGTGCAACGTTTTATGACAGAAAAAGTGGAAGCAGCTGCTTGATTTTGCTTTTAGTGTTCTTACTTTTTAGAGGTTTTTTTTAGCATCTTCTTCCTTTTCCCCTAGCACATCCTGCCCTGCTTGCTTCATGAAAGGGTGGTGGAAATTACCAGCAGACTCCCACATTGCCTGAGCAGCATGGAGAGGTGCCTTAGAAACATATCTTCCACCTCTCAGATTCAGTACTGAAAGGAACTGTTTGTGTTTCTGAACTCTGGACACTTGGCTGCTCCTTCCCTGCTCTCAGCAGAGTGAATTGGCTTTGTGAGTAGGGAAGGGGGCTCACTGCAGGAGTGGGAACCTGCTCTTTGGAGGGAAATGGTATCCAAGTTTAAGGTGTCATGCCAGGGACTAGCTCCCAGTTGACATGTCTGAATGAGGCTTTCAGCCCAAAAAGAGCCTAGTGAATAATTGGATAAGCAACAAAGAAATAAATGCTGTCCACGTGTTTTTGTGAAATCAATGTGAATTAATATCTAGGTATGATCTTGACACCCCATCTATTACCAGGGCTTGCAGCTTTTTGGCTGGAGGGTTTGGAAGCTGTAGCCCTATAAATGATGCTGTGGCTGTCAAGAAACAACACTTACAGGAATGAATGACACCTGTAAGAATGGGCGGAGGAATAGTTACCAGGAAAAAGGCTGAAGAGTGGAAAAACTAATGAGTGGGAGCTCATTAGAGAGAGTGGTAAGAGTCCTCTGTCAAAGCTTTCTGTGGACCTGCTGGCTGGTATGCCACAGGCTAGGGTGGTGTCTGCTCTCAGCAGAGCCCTGACCTGCTGGCTGAGGAGCTGGCTGTTCTGCAGGTGCCTGGAACAGGACCGAGAGAGACACAAACGGGTAATACCTCAAGCATCCTGCAACTCAGGTGGTATCTAAAGCAAACAGCACTGGCTGGTTTTGCGTGGCCAGAGGCTCCTAAAAAACACAGATGGCACTCACATGTCCCCATGAGGGAACTTTCTGAACATTTTGGGCAACTGATGTGCCAGTGTTGTCACTGCTCTTGAGTGTACAACTGGGGTTGGCCTCCCAGTTACTGTACCAACTTGGTAGCTGATTTATATGTGAATGGTTACCGATTCATATATCTATGTACATATAGATGTGTATATAAAGTTGCACATACACACAAATATACACAAATAAACACACATGTATATGTATATATATATGTACCTTTTTTATATATAGAAATATTGATAGATAAATGCAATGGTTTTCTGAAACTTCTATCTCTGATCTGTTTCTCCCTACAAGATATCACCATACTTTAAGTTTTCTAATAAAGATACTGCATGCAGTGTAATTGCACAATTCTTACACCCAAAGAACCTGTTTCTTCTTTATTTCTTTCAGCTTGTGCATTTATTATGGCCTGGACAGTTCTACAAAACTGACATTCCCTTCTGCTGCCTCTTCTCTCCCTCTACTCTTTCTCTTCCTCCTTATCTGGGAAGAAGCAGAAAGTAGATTATCTTTTACTTTAGAAATTTAATTTCTGTAAGCGTCTGCCCCTGTAGTGTTTCCATACCTATTGAATACCCTTGGGCTTACTCCCTCCAATAAGCAGAACAAAACAAAAATAAAATTCTTTTAAACCACTAATCTTCTTCAGATGGCATTTACAATTTCAATGTGTGCTCCCATTTGCAATCTGCAAGGTGAAATCTTTTGCACAAATAGGCCATTAACAAAAGATGTGTGAGAAATGCATCTGCCTCATGCAGGCCATGACACGTTTCCCAAATTGTAAAGCAAAGATCGTGGCCAGAGGAAAAGGTTCAGCTGCTGCCTAGGTTCCAGCAACAGGATCGCAGCCAGGTGCATCAGTGCAGTCCCTGCCTCTCAGTGCCCTACCACCCTCGGGCAGCGAGGCTTTTTTTTGGGGTATTCAAACAGTCAGGTGCTCTAGAAGGGGAGTCATAAAAATTCAGGACAAAGCCAAAGGCTTAGAGGACAGCACCAGCTATCTCCTCTGCAGATTCACAGTATGAGCCCTCTAGATCAGAACTCGCTCAGCTGAAGCATAAGAGGTGGGAATGATTTTTGCAGCCCCACAGCTTTGTCCTGCATCTCTTGTGTGAGTACTTTGAGACAGGTACTGGAGCCCATTTGCCCAAGCTTGCAAGACAATGGCCTTTCCCTGGTGTTACTGAGCATCTCTGCTAGGGGATATCTCCTTCCTTTCAGAGGTTTCATTGACTGCTGTTGTGTAGCTTTCATTGATTGCTGTTGGAGTGAGGCTGTGACCCCGGGCTTCCCCACAAGGGCTGTAACCCGGTGGTGTGAGGGTAGCATAAACATGTAGAGCCTTCTTTGCAAAGTCTTTTACTTCTCTAGCTCTCACTGGAGGACATCCTCTCCTGCTGCTGCGTCAACACCACTTGCAAACCCTCCTAGTGCAGAAGTGCGAGAAACTTTCTGCAGCTCAGTGGATCTTCTGCTAGAGGCAGCTGCCTTCCTTTATTGCAGCAGCAACACCAGGAGCTCTGAGTTGGACCTGACCTCAACTTCTCCTCCTGGCCCAGCTACTTTAAGCTGCTATCGCTGCTTTCCTGTGCAAAGGACGAAGGCGAGACCCGCATCCGGAGGGTGCATGGCTGGCAGGACCTGCCCTGTGTAGCTGTGAGCGGCCAGGAACATCCCTGCAGATTACAGAGCTCCTTTTCTTTCTGAAGGGACAAACCTGAGAGCAGTTTGCTGCCCTGCCAATGCCTGTGAGGGCATAGAGAGCAGAAGACATCTTCCTGCATTTGTGCAAGCTGATGGGCAGCTTGAGGGTAATGGAAATTTTAGGGTCTTCCCAAGAGCTGGGAGCACAAGAAGCTGAGGATAGACCAGACCATCCTGCATAGCCGTAGTGCCTTTTTACCTACTGTGTAAAAAGTACCCACCACAGTTGTTGTATTGGTCCTGCTCATATCTGCTACTTACTTTCATATCCTGATCTTGCCTTTTCTTTTTGCTGAGAGGATTCAGGATGATGTTGGCACATCAAATAGTCAGATATAGTCTTGTTCTTAAAACAGAGACCAGCATAACTGTTACCTATATTCAAGCTTAAACCTAAAATACATACCGTTTTTCTTTCAATTTATTGGTGTTACTAGCACAGAGGGTCCCTTCAACAGACGATCTCTGTTTAGAAGGACGGAATCTTTGTCTGATGCCACCCATGATGCTCTGCATGTGTGGATGGAAAGGCCTTAACAGGCTGGAGCGTTGCAGTGGCATCAGGGGGGCTTGTCTTGCCTGATGGTCACTTAACACACTGTACAAACCTGTTCTGCATTTGTAAAGAACAAAAGGGTATGTTTAGGGACCATGCTGTTGAACTATACCAGCAAAAAGTGGGATGTATGAGGACATGTTAGCTTATGGTGTTGCTAGATCCCTTGGAAAATAGTGTGAAGTGGGGCCTAGCAGATTGTTCCTCGTCTCAGCTCTGAGCTGCAGGACTGCCACTTTTAGCACAGGGAGTGATAGTCTTAGTATCTTGTTCCAAAACAGCATCCTGGAGTAAGAAACTAGTCCATATCTGGCTTTTTCTGGCGTTAAACTGAAGCCTCCTTCCTAAGGCAACATGGAGTCAACACTAATTAAATCCTTGGCAGAGCTTCTGGCTTTCAAGTCACTTGTTCAGGCCATTGCACACAGTCTAGGGATGAGGATGGGAGCTTCTGACTTGATCCTTTCTGGAGGAGTCCTCCCAGCCAGCAGCACAACTCTGCCTCTTTCTGCTGTGGTACCATCCAGCTACACCTGGAGGTCAGAACCAGTCAAAACTTTAACAAGGGAAAAAAGAAAGGTTAGTGAAGGGTATCTGTGTCCCATGCTTCTCTTAGCTGAAAGATACCCCCGTGCCTCGATGGGCCTGCATTAGCATGCACAAAACTCCCAAAAGCCCTGTTAATTGTATCATGTCGAGGATAATCCTGTTTTATTTTCAACCTCTTGAAAACACCAATTATATATGCACCAGTATATATATATATATATATATATATATATATATATATATATATATGCATATTATATATCCATTCCAGTAATGAAGCACCATGGAAGTTAATAACTGTGCCAGTAGAGGATCCAGAAAAAACCATGACAGAAAAAGAATAAAGATGACTTTAGGTATTCTCTCCGGATGTAAAAATAGTTTGGGAAATTGAAAGGTAATTATAACCTTAGTCTGAATATGTCATATTTAACTGTAACGTGTGGGCTGACATGCGTTTTTGGTTAATGTACCTTAAAGGTTAATGTCCCTTAAAGGCAGCAAGTAATGCTGGGCAAAGCAAAGCTGCTGCTGTCCTACGTCAGTTTTGACACACAGCCTCTGAGCAGCGCACTCCTGCGTGTCTGTGCACTTCTAGATAAATCCATGTTTCTGCTGCCTCAGCTGACACCCCAAAATGTACAGAGACCCATCGCAGAAATCCCCACCTCAGAAGAGCAGTAGTGTGATTTGGGTTTCCTCAGCCACTGCTGACAAGTGTGCCTGCTGGGACCTCGTCTGACCCAATGCCGTGCTCGTCTCGTGGCTGTCAGGACTGTCTGTGTGGGTCTGCTGTGCTTTCCAGAAGCCAGTGCAGCCAGTGCAATGCCGGGTGAGCAGCTGGGTCACGCTTACCATGTAGGATGAGCTATATGTAAGAGGAGCCTACCACCAAGCAAACAGCAATGTCTGCTGTGTTACTCCGGAAAACACCATTTTTCCTTGCCATACTCCAGTATCCAGGCAGCCTTCCCAGTAATATTAATGAGTGTGCAACATGTGCATGCGCCTCTGGATCAGCAAGACAATTATCCCTTTATTCACTTGGCACCCTCGGAGAAGGTTCAGTCTCTGTAATCCTCCACATGCTTGAGTTTAGAGAAGGTGTGAATGCATGTGCAGCATGTGAGGATGAGTACAGTGATGGACAGAAAGGAAGGACACAGCCATGACCGAACACAGACCAACAGGACACTGGAAAAGTATTGATTGTCTCTTGTGTTCGACTCAGCACCAGCCTTGACTGCAGCACTCAGCAAGGTAAAGAGACCTATGTGTCAAGAAATGTTTGGAAACCAGCTGTCAGAAGGCAATGCCTTTCCTACACAACAAGGAGTGAAGGAAATGGGTTTTGTTCCCTAATGCTCAGGTATTCAACTGGGCTGAGAGCAAAGAGCAATGCTGGGTGGTTTCCTTCCGTCTTTTGTCCATGCTCACCGAAAGGCAGGCAACATTTCCACTCCCCTCATTCACCATGTCTGCTTCTGTGTCTCTGTACCTGCACGCCTCTTGCACCATCCCAACACATCTTGGTGTCCCCAACACCACACTGCCCCAATGTGTCCACAGAGAGAGGGGTGGTGCTGGTGCAAATGTACCCAAGAGCTTCAGCTCTCATAAGCAGCACAAGAGAGAGAGAGGACGGAAAGCAGGGAAGGAGGGAGAAAAGGCATTTCTTTATCATTTTGAACAGCAGCCATTCCTCTTGCCTGGGTGAGCCCAGGAGGAAATGAATGTGATTGCCCCACCAATGGCTTCCTCCCCTCTTTCTTGGATCTCATTGTTTTTGTTGGAGCCAACCTTGAAAGCAGCACAGCCTCAGCAATGTGCTCTGAGAGATTGGTGTAACTCAGGTACACACTGAAACAGGTGGATCCGAGCAGCTGGTGTGCACATCGCCCATCCCAAGGGAGGAGGACACTTCCCCAGGAGACCTGGCTAGGTCTCTGCCACCTCTCCAGGGCAGGAGAGCACCACCTCTCTGTGACAGCTGGAGTGAGAGAAGGCAAACAAATGGCTCAGGAATACAGATGTGGTCACCAAGGCACGAGTGAGCCTAAGCACTAAACTGTTCCAGTGTCCTTATCCCTTCCATGTCATTTCTAATGTGGGAATAAATGTTTCTCTTAACTTTCAATGTCTTTCTGGGCCACACCCCTACTGTTTGTAGAAGGTGTGCAAACCTTCGTCTTTCTATGGATCTTCTCTTCAGCAGCTGTCACGCTGAAACACTAGACATATCTTCTCTTTTCCTCTCTCTGGGTAATTTTTTCCTCCCCATGTTTTCAGTGAAGAATAAATGCATCTCCCACTGGTGTCTGGAAAGGTGCCAGAGCTCCATTATCTCCTTGCATCTCTCCAGAACAGTGGCATGAAGAGATGAGGCTCCCCCTGCTGGGTTTTCTCTCAGAAGTGAGGCACAGAAATGCTTTCTGTGAAGGGCTGTATGTGTGTGTGAGCAGCTAGTGCCCACAGCTACATCAAAAGCTGCCAGCTGGGCTCTGCTGCAAGACAGCATGGGAGGAACAGGACGCTGCTGTGGAAGGGATGCACCTCCACAAGAGTTTTGGAGAAATTAAAAGAAAAAGTGTCCAGCAGGGTTCAGTGCAGTCACAGCTATGGTACATGTGTTGCTGAGCCATGCAGGGCGGGGCAGCTCTGCATCACAGAGCTCCCGTGGGACTCGGGGCTCCATCCTGGAAAGATGGAGCAGTTACTCCCAGGCCAGTACTGATGCCAATCAGCCCTGCAGAGGGACTCCAGTGAAACTCTTGAGAGCCAAGATAGCCCCTTTTTATAGAAAACCACCACCATCGGGCTTTCCCACATGGCAGTGAAAGCAGAGTGAGCTAGGGAGAGCAGCATTTTGATCCTTCAGGCCAGACATTTCTTTGCCAAGTGCTTTAGTCCACAAAGCTTGAACTTGCCAGTGCTGCTGTGCAAAACCGTGTCTCCCCAAGCTGTCCTGGCAGCCTGGCCATAGAAGAGGAGGAGACACCACTCGTGTGGAAGTACCGCTGGTCTTCCCAGATGTTGAGAGAAATGAGTTTTCAAATTCAGAAGGCAACTCGGAGGGAGATGGCATAAAGAGGGGGGTTGCCCCTCTTTACCCACTGTGTCTCTGCACAGCACATCCTTTGATTTCTTCACATCCACTCTTGATTTCTTTCTCTAAAACTATTGTGTGCTTCACAGTTGGGAAGACAGCACACTCTACCTAGCTCTTCCTAGGAAAAGTCTCTCTGGTTACAAGGGATGCAACGTCTTTTTCTTTTCAGCTTGAAGAAACAAAAGATGCTTTTCTCCATCATGTACGAACCAGAATGAGTCTTTTCAGCAGCTTCCTCAGACTTTCTTATTCCTGAACTGTGAGGGTGAACAGAGGTTGAAGATGGAGAGCATTTGTTGATGTGGCAGTTGTCTTTCAGGTGGTGTTGATTTTATACCTGTCTTTGTTGCAGTACAAGTGCACACCCTGATAATGAGCAGCACTCTTATCTAGGGTTATCACTCACAACAGAATACAACAGAAAACCTTTTCTGTCTCCTGAGAAGACCTGCTGAGGACGTCTTGAGTCAGCCTGACTTGGTTTCTCTTTCTTTGAAGTCCTCCAGATAAAGACTGTTTGGATATTCCTTTCGACAAACCTCATTTCTTCTTGAGGTAACAGCCTGCTCTGTGTTCAGTGCCAGTTAAACTGGGCAGCACAGGAGGAAAGGGGTTGGTGACTGCCTTCAGGGAAATCCTGTTCTTAGGAGATTGTTAGCAGTGGCTGGGGACAGCATCTCCTGCTGTTACATATGGGAGGTCCTGACCCTTATTCACAAGGTTTTTGCCTGCAAAGAACAACACCAGAGGTACTGTGCTGAGTTGACAACTCAGGAGCGGGTGCCCACCAGGATGAGTGTCTGCCAGGATTCTGGCAATCCACATTTTACAGGTCAGCAGCAAACCAGCTTGGCATGTGCAGGTCCCCAATGGGGAAGCTCCTACTGGACTAGCTGTACATTTTCTTTATAGGGCTGAGGGAAGTGGGGGCTGGGGGAGACACAGCCTTTCACCATCCCCACAAGGCCATGGGAGACAGGTTTAGATTTTGGTGTCTTCTAAACCACAGAACATCTTCTGCAGGGCCCCCTGAAAGGGGGGCAGGGATCATATCAGACTATCACTGGCATCAGGGAAGCCTTCGTTCATCCTTCTGAATCTTAGGGTTCTCACACAATGAGAACATTTCCTTAGTACCATCTACCAGAAATTATCTTTCTGAAAGTTGAAAGCTTGTAATTTTGGCAGTCATAGATCCTACTTTCAGTGTGTGGGGAGTAACCAGCCAGTAGCTTTTTGATGTTGTTCTGAAAAGAGTGCGGAGTTGTTTATGTTTATTTTTAAAGAATGGGTAATGGAGCTGCTGGCACTTGTCAGAGGAAAAAGTGAGTTTTGAAAATCTGCTGCTCTGGCCCTTTAGAATTCCCTGACTTTTAGACTTTATTTTCAGCAGTGTGTCTTTGCTTTTCCTGGCCAACACCTATCAGGGAATCTACTCCCTGATTATTTCCATGGGCGCTTGTCCTGGTGCACCTGGCTCACATCACTTGCATAATTTGACAGATGTTGTAGGCTCACACTTTGGCCATTGCTATGTAGCTGTTGGGAATGTAACCTTTGCAAGATAAAGCATAACGCAATGAAAAAAGCCATTTAATTGGCAAAAATAGCAGAAGTATTTGCCTGGCAACTTGCTACACCAATCAACGAGCAACAGCTCAGACAAGCTGGAAGATGCTTTCCATCCCCAAAATCCAACCCAGCTCAGCCTGCCTGAAGGCAGCACAACTCTGCTTTTGGGAAGAAGGCATTTTAACCTCCCTTGACATTTGAGGCAGGGGCAGTACCTGGGGTTGTTTCCAGGACTGTATTCCTGTGTGTGCTTGAGGACTTTGGTATTGGTGCACCCTCCAACCAGACACTGTGTCTCTGTTTCTCATAACACACCCCAATGCACAGCCTCCTGCCTGGTTTCACCCCAGATGAACAGCTTTTTGTGCCCCAGTGGTGCCCTGCAATGTGCTATGCAGCATTCCAATTGCGGTGCACTCGTAATGCAACCCTGAGCACGATGCTCTGGAAGACTCCTTAATTAATGGACATCTCAATGATTTAGACCCTCAGACTCTGCTGGTCCTGGGCCGCAGAGAAATTTTATGCTTAAAATCTTGTCTACAGGCACAGAGGAGACATAATATATGTATACATAAAGCTAAGAATTTTTTGTTAGTTTAATGGCAATCTGGAGGCTCCAACTGTTATCAGTTTAGATCTGCCTGTTGCAGAGGAACAAGTACACTATTGCAGTTTAAACTTTTTTGCACACACATAGTTTCTATCCACTTTCCCTTCCCCTGCTCCTTTGGGTCCTAAGGCTGGTGGTTTCACTGGCAGTGCTAGAGCGAGCTGTCAGCATTTCCAGTCCCTGGGATAAAAGCAATGTTCATCCTAATTTTTCTTCTGCTTCTTTTTAGATCTGGTTTGCATTGTTTTTATGTTTTCTAACATTTTTCTATACCTTCCTCTGTCTTTCCTGGTCTATACACACAAAATGTGGTGCCTTTTATGTATGTTAGATACTATTTTTGTTCTGCCTGTTACCACTAAACCCAGTTTTGCCAGCTCCAGGTCTGCATTTTTTTAACTGACCATCAGTGAGTGGTGTATATCTGTGGGGCTCCCCAGTGCCATCCTGTGCCCTGTCTTTTACCATCCCATACCTGCACTCCTCTGTGCTGCATCCTGCGTCGCCACTGCTCAAGGCCCCTGCTATTGTTGCAAACTTGTATTTCTATACACTGTACAATTGTGTGTGAGTGAAAAACATCTTTCTGCATAGGATAGGGGGAACCAAGGGAGTGACAGCTTTGACACACCGAGCATGAAGCACCTTGGGCATTTCTGTCTTCTGTGCAAGGCCTGTCCTCTGTAAGCACTTCTGTCCCTCTGAGTGACCGCATCCTACTTCGCAATTTCACGGGGAGTCAGCAGGACCCAAGCAGAGCACATTAATACTTTCTCAGCTCAACCTCAGCACAGCCCAGGAAGCTGCCCTGCCAAAGTTCACATGTTTCATAGGGTAGGCACCAGCATTAGAGAAGAGGAAATATACATTTAAACCCAAACAGCTCAGCTTGAAGGAAACATTGATTTTCAATGCAGCTATGAATTAAGGTAAGAGACAATTATATTTTACCTATAATTTGACGAAGCAGGATTGAGACGAAATGCTGTTTTGTGAACTTAAAGGAAAGTCTTCACTGCTTAGTGCTTGGAATCTAATTATATTTAATTTGGGTAAAGATCATGTGGGTAATGTTTACAAATTGAGAAAGTAGAGAGGGGAACACTTTTATTAACCAAAGTGAACCAGGGCAGAGGAATTTTACTTGGTCAACTAATTATTTGTGGCATCTTGTGTAAGAGAAATATTCACCCTGGATAGAAATCCCCAAGGTTAACAAAATGCTGATAGATGACTAGTGGGCAACACTAGTCCAGAAGAACAGACCAAGAAGACACAGCCCTTCTAATTCATTAGATGCTTTTTGTTAGATGTCTGCAGGGATTTCAAAACTCCCCAGCAATGCTTGTTTCTAGTTTTGGTCAGGGAACCAACATCCCAAACAACAGTGAACTGAAAGACAGCCCAAAGCAGAAAATCTAGTAGAGTCAATAGAAAGTGTCTAATGTAGACATACCAGCAAGAAAGCAACAGAAATTCAAAAAAATTTAAAAACCCACCTTTCTGAATGACACATTACTTATTTTCTTTGTGACTCAGCTTTCCACAGGAAGGATGTTGCACAAAGATGTCTGCTGGTTTGGGTGAGACATTTGGGTAATACAGTGGTGGCAACCTGTTAACTACTTGTGTGATATAAACGTAGATCCAGAACAGTCATTCCCAAAATCTGGTCTGTTGGGGCAAACCCTATGTGGAGGCAGTGAACAGAGTGACAGGATGAAAGACAGCAACTACAATGAATTACAAGGGATTGGGAAGCACAGAAAAAATGCAAAAGGGAGAAGAAAAGGCTAAAGTTTGACGAAGGGCAACACATAATAAATTGAGAGTAAATCCATAGTAAATGTGATCTTCACATTCTGGCAGCTCCAGAACTTAAATCTCATCCATACACAATCAAGAAGGGGTAATGTGTGCTGCTCTCTAAATAATGGAGGTGATTTAAGAAGACAATTTAAGAGATCTCCCATTTCTAGAGAGCCATCTCGGATTTCTCAAGGATGCTAAAGCAATGTGATGTTATTAATCACAAAAAGGGGGGTGGGGGGCAGGAAGTAAATAGGCATCACAATAAAGGTAGCGAGAGGATGGAGCAAATAGTAACCAAAACCAAGTACAAACGGTGCTCATAGCTGAAAAAAAATCATCCGTTTTTACAGATTTTTACAGAAAATACAAAAGAAATTTGAATTCTGCTTAAGAACGGAAGGCCTGGGATACAAAAATACTGAGGAAGAGGAGGTAAGAGAAAACACTGGCAAAATGCTCAACTGTACATATAAAAAGAGATACAGAGTGTCATGAGCAACTGTGCAAGCAGAAAGGGCAATTAGGGGAATTAACAGGCTAGATGAAATACCTGTGAAATAAATTTTCCAAGACAATCCTGATCCTGGCAGTCACCATCCAATCAGATGACAACCCCAAACACCCAGTTCCCCATAGGCAGCTCTTGGGAGGGCAGCTAGTTCCTCCTCAGCTCTGCCACTATATTCCCAGCAGCTCAGTTAAAGTGCCCCCTGGACAAAAATAAATACTGCTCTACAACAATTCTCACACCATTTACCTAATTTCCCATTCCCCGGCTGGTCCCTGGGAACAGGGCACTGCCTGGAAATCATCTCAGAGTGCAGAGGCTTTGAAGGGGACCCTTGGTTCTGGTCATAAAATCAAGACCACAAAATCATGACCCTGAGAGTCACAGATGAAAATTTCAGAACCATTTCAATGATTTTAGAACCTTAGTTTTAAGATCCAGGGGAGATGCAGGAATCTGAATCATACTGCCAAGTCATCTTTCCTAAATGCATAAGTAGTTTCTGAAACAGATATTTAAGGCTCTAACTTCCTTAGGGACAGATTTCTAGAGGTGCTTTGACCAATGCCTTATGGGATTTTTCAGAAGCTTCCCAGTGCTTAGTTCCCATTCAGAAGAATGATCTGAATCAATGATGGCACCCCAGGAAAATGCCTTGACGTGACTCTGTGCAGCTTCACTTGCTCAAGGGACTTATCATGCCCCAAAACCTGACTTTATATTCCCTGCTCCATTAAGTGTGCAGGCACCAAGGCACCTGCATGTCCACCCTGTCAGCCTCAGAGGGGCTTTGTTCTCCCCAGAGCCAAGGGAAGGAGCTGAAACCACTGAAAGCTTCAGCTTTTGCTATAAATACACCAGTAACCACAGGGGTGAGCTGCCAGGGGTTTGGCAGGGTTTGGCATGGCCCTAGCACTGGTGTGGTGTAGCTGTACCTCCTGGATGGCTCACAGCAAGTCTTCCTGGCAGGACAACAAAACCAAAAAGTAGAGGGATGTTGCTGGGGGCAGGTTGCACCCAGGGCACCTGGGTTCAGTCCCCTGTGCCTGCTTTGCTCTGATGGAAGCACAACTAACCTGAGTGAGGCCGCTGGCCCGGCCAGCTGGACCATGAACTGATGGAGCAAGAGCAAAGTCTCATTCAAAATAGTACCTCTGTGGTTGCTCTGAAAGATAGGTGGTGAAGACCCTACTACTGGCAGAGTTGGCATTTTTTAAATCTCTTTGACCTAAATGCATCTATAAAGGACCAATATTCAGCCTTATATTTATCTTAATCAGCAGTGGTCTAATCAGCTTCCATTTCTGGGTCATTTACTTAAGAAACCTTAAATGCCCTAATTTTTTGAAAGCCTTTACATCACGTTTCTGCACCTTCAACTTCACCTTAAATTGGAAAATCCAGTAACAAAGCAGCCCAGATCACTACTTGCTTCTAAATAACTCATCCTTGAAGTCTTGGGAGGAGCTTCTATAAATTAAATCAGCTAAATCGATAAGCAATTATTAGGTTTGCAGAACTCTGATGGGCCACAGAAATTGTCCAGCTGATGTGAGAATAAATCACAGAAGAAAGAAGAAACACCAAAGAAAGGAATTTCCTTACCTTACAGTCATCAGGGAAGAACGGGGGGGGGGGGCGCGCAGGGAGCAAGGACACATCTGGAATTACACCACATTCACTCCCAAGTTTTTGAGGAATAATAAAAGAACTGGTTAGAAGGGAAAACACCCAGGATTTAACAGCTGCAGTACACACTGGCTGTTTGATAACAACATCCCTAAACTGTACTGCTTTCTTTCCACAGCCATCATATAGCCTCACTGCTAAGCCAACCCCAGCAGCTGCTCCGTGCTCTTCACAGGATCCCATTTCCTCCCAGGGGGTCCCATCCTAGGATTTGGGCTAGCTAATGCAGTTGAAGTACCTGGGGAGAGGATAGTTTGGCTTTTTCAGTCATTTATTACCAAAAGAGAGTCACAGTTGTTAAGAGAAGTGTGCCCCAATATGGTCTGCCTCCCTGCCTATCAGGGACTGTAGGGTTTTACCCAGTACCCTCCTGCTGAGCTCCACTATGTCTGGCCTAAACCTGGTTCCCAGACCAAAATCTTCTCTTGACATGGAGACCCTCAGATATGCAAGTCCTTCTCCTACCTGAAGGCTCTTCAGTCATTAGCCTTTCCGTGTTAAAAATGTGTATCTTATTCCTATCTTTCATGTTTCTGGTTTGAAGTTCCATGCATCACTTTAAGGTATGGCTAATCCCATTAGAATAATTAACAAGATTATTAACATAAGCAGAGGTGAAATCAACTGTTAACAAATTATGCCTCCATCCCCAGTATCAAGCTCTGCAATGGCAGCCTACCCTCTTTTGTTCCTTCCCATTTAGCGTCTCTTTAAACACCTGAGGGTTGCATCAGCTTTTCCTGCAGTCAAGTTTCCTTGAGAACTGCCCCCACTCTTGAGACATGGCCCATGTTGTTTAATTCCCAAGCTTGTCACTTTGGCTAGATTAGAGATAAAGTGAATCATCTGAGGAGCCCCAGATTACTCAGATTCTCTGAATCACTGTCCAATTCTCTAACTCTTTTATCATGTCTCCCTGCTAGCTCTGATTCCCGATCTACTATCAAACCAATGATGAAAATACTGAACAGTTTTTGGCTTTCAACTTGCTATTTCCACAAACATTTTACAAACAATATTCCTAGTTCAGTGAGGCTTCCTCCACGGATGTCTTCCTTTTGAGATCTGATGGCTAACCAGTCCAAATCCCATTGCAATGCTTTCTTGGACTTATGTTGCTTTGAGCTGGAGATATGTGTCAACCAAATAAGCATGCAGTGGAGGTCAGAGCTCAAACTCTCCTGCACAGTCACCTTTATCACCTTGCAGTATCATCAGATATCCAAAAGTTCCTTTTCTAAAAAGCCACACAGACTGGCCTTACTGCACTCTCCCTCTTAACTGTTTAAATTTCATTTTGCCAGGTTAAAGATTAGGTTACACTAGCTGTTTCACCTTGCTTTCTGCTTTTGGAGGTCAGCATTGTGTCAGCTGCTTCCAGCACCTGTAGAGGTGGAACAGGGAGAACATCTCCCCACTTCAGGACAGAATAAAAGACTGAAATTAAAGAGTTAAAGTAACTGTAAATGCTGGTCTGGGCTTGCTTTTGACCCTGGCTATCTAACATGATCCCAAGCAACTCCAGAAACCATCCCCTATGAATGGAGTGACCTTTCTCTGAATAATAAACTAAGTGAATTATAGGAACCACTTGGGTGTAGAAATAGAAACTGGGCCCCATCTGTGGCTAATGTTTTGCCCATAAGTCTAAGTTTTGGTTTGTGTATCATCTAAATCATGCTTAGAGGTGTCCGTGTTTGGTGATTGTGTGGTAGCTGCTTGGCACCAGGCTGGTTAAGAGTTTCACCTAGAGTGCTATTAAGACTTGCATCTCTCCTGATAGTTTCCACCCAGTTTTGGGTACTTCCCTTAAATCTCTTTCTGTTATGTGTTAGAAGTGCCACCATAGCTACAAGATTTCATTTGAAGGTACCTGAGGTCATCCCTGTGGTCTTGCTGAGAATCACCAGCTGGCAAGAAGCAGATGGGTGTAGTCACAAATGCAAAAAAGCAACGGCATTTATATTTGGGTAGGGGGATGGCAACTCAGATCTAAGGGTGAGAAAGGAATATGCACCCATAGGGTTTCACAAGGGTTCCCACAAAGCCTACAATTTCCCAGGGCCAGCTGAATCATCAGCCCATTCAGTGTGCACTGAAAACATGCTTTGCCTGCATAAGAAAAGCATGTAAGTGAGCCTCACTCAGAAATGCTGACTAAGGTGCAAAAATCTTTCTGAGGTTTAAATACTTTTATTAGCATATTGTGCAAATCTGAAGTGTGACTCTCTGTGAGAGGTCTGGATTTGGTTAGTTTTTTAACTTCTTTTAATTGGACAACTGGAGAGGCATCGCAGAGAGGCAAGTGCTTGTAGACCCCCTCTTCTTGGCACTTGGTTGAAGTGCTAGGGGTGACAACTGGAAAGACCAGATGTATAAGCAGGATTTAGATCTTGTGTCCTCCAGCCTGATGCCAGTGTTGTTTGAAGGCTGAAAGGCAACTTCTGTTCCTTAGAGGAGTTTGTGGATCTCTCACAATTTCACTTCCCTATGTATTACTTAGGACACATATGGTTGTTGGGAATAGCTGGGTTGAGAAACAGGGGTATTGGTCTAGCAGACTATGGTCTTTGAGATAGCTATAAACGTGATTAAGAACAGAAGTGTTTGTGGAGAGTAGGGTGCAAAGCCTCTGGGGAAATCTGGAGACAGAGCAAAGTGGTTGAGCAGTTCCATGAGAAGCAGAAGTGAATCTACTATTTACTGTACTCAGCAAGGGAAAAAGTCTGGTGGAGGAACCTCACAGCCCTCCTGTGTCCTCTACGCTCTTCAATTCACTTTGTCCCTGAGGTGAACATTTATTGTAAGCATAAGAGAGAAAACTGGTGAGGAGTTTATCCTGCGCCTCTGTGTAAATGTTCTCCGGTGAAGAAAGTGGCCATTCCTGAACCCAGCTTTCTCTCCAGGCAATGCCAGTCAGCTCAGCCTGTGCAGAAGTCTGCTAGACCAGAGGGCTGACCTGTGGAGCTGCATTTCCTTACACGTGTGAAATCCTCCGACAGAGCACAGCAACTTTTATGAACACATATGGAAAATCTCCAGAGCAACAAGCTGCTTTTCTAGATACGAATTAAGAGAGCAAGCATGTGAAAAACCAGCCCAGCTAGAGGTTCTCAGAGCAGAGAGTAAACCAGCATGCACTGCCTCTCTCCCAGATCAGGGATTTCACACAGCACAGTCTAGACAAGCACCACTGAACAGCCCCCTCTCTGGATGTCGGCACAGTTAGAAGAGATGCTAATGGGATACGAGCACGTATCAATCAGTTTTTAACTCTGTGCATGATGAGACTTTTCGCTGTGGCACCAGGAAAGTCATGTCTGAAACAGAAGCTTACACAGCAGAGGAGAAGCTGGGAAACTTTACAGAAACATCATGACCTCTGTCTGCCTTTGTTGCAGAATCATGAGGTTAGGACAGGACTTCTGGAGGTTTCTTGTCCAAATCCATGCTCAGAGCAGGGCCAGCTGAGTTTCAAGTATCTCCAGCGATTAGATCACACAACCTCCCTGGAGCCCTGGAATCCAGGTGTTTGACCGCTGTCACGGAAAAAACTTTTTCCATACATTGAGTAACAATTTCCCATGCCCTGAGGAAAATTGTCTGCTTCACCTTTACACCTTCTCACTAGATCCCACTTGAGATGTCTCTTCTTGAGGCTGATCAAACCCAGTTCTCAGTGTCTTTTCACAGAACAAGTGCTCCAGCTGTGGAGCACAGCAGCTCACAGAGTAAGACAGAGGCTCTGGTGCTTGTGCAGGTGGGTGCAAAGGAGCTGGGTGGGCTGACACAGTGACTCATATTTGTCACAAGAGACTTGGTGTACCCTGGCACTTATTTGTATTTTGAAGGCACCTGCTGCATGTATTTAGTCTCAGAAAAGAAGAAAGAAATTAGGATGGAAAGACAGAAAATGATGGATTATTGAGATTACATATGAAGTCTCCTGCCCATATCTGTATCCCTCATCAGGGCAGATAAAGAGATGATAGTATCTTTGTAGGCAACTCTAATTAGTTATCTCACCACTAGAAAATAAGTATCTTCTTTGCAATTGCTGTCAGCTTCTACCCCAGCACCTAAACATTTCTCATTTGTATCCCTTTAATTCTGCTGGTGTCAGATACCTCATCTCCAAAAGCTGAAGAATTGAACTGGACTGCAAGCAGGGGCTGGATAGACTCAGCTTCCAGTTCAAGGGGAAAGACACTGCAGGAGCTGCACAGCCCATGGGTGTGCCTGCCTACTGCAAACAGCTTTCCCCATGCTGTGCCCATGCCCCAAAGCTACCAGTGCTGAGACAGCCCTTCTTCTAGCCCACTTTTCCTGTGCAAAACCACAAAGATTGTTTTTTAGTGACTATGGGCACTTCTCATTTAAATGTTTCAGAGATTATTAGGCTTTGAACTTTCAGAATAAGAAGATAATTTAAAACAGAGAGCCTGCATTTTCAACTAGCACAAAAAAAATCTTTGAGATGATACTACTACAAAATAGGAGGCCAAAACTTCATGGCCAACACCACAAATGGCAGTCTGGCAAGGAGGCATTGGGAGAAGATGTTGATATGGTCACAGTAGCCACTCATGGGGAAGATCGTTGCAGTTGCCACCAGGTCATAGGAAACTTCTTGGGCAAAGGACTATCTCACACTCCAGGACATCTTTATTTTGTGCTTAGTTTTGCAAGGCTTATTTTAAACAGAGGGTATAAAAGCTATTGTTAACAGTGAAATGTGTACATGTAGGCTGGGATTCCAACCTGCTAATTATTAATTAGCTCTAAGCATCAGGAGTGGGAGTAGTTATACACCATCAGTGTCTGCTGCTGAATAATACTGTGCTCTCTTGGGAAAAGAACTTTCACCGATGCAATCAGCAGGGTCTGGAAAGCAGTCTGTCTTGTTTTAAAGCAGATTTGGTTGCATTAGATCAGATACACTGCTCTTTGTTTGCTGTATTGACTACATGTCCCACTAACAGGAGATGTAAACATCTATAATAGAGACATCCTATGGTCACTGAACTGAGTCCCTTCTTTACAGTCAGCGAGGGTTCCTGTAAGAAGCTGGCAACACGGTCACCAAGGGATAGTTATTAGTTGCAGTTTTGTTATCACTGGCCTTTCCTTTCTGTCTCAGCTTTAATAGGCTGTTTTGGCCATGTTGTCATCTCCCAGGGCTTCTGCACAGTGTATAACACCCCTTCATTTCCTTCATTTCCTACAATGAGAGCAAGTAGTGGATACTTACAAGCTCTTTACACCAGTGAGGGAGCAGACTGAATACAATAACATCTGGAGTCCTCTAGGATTTTTGGTTTCCTGCAAACAGAAATCTTTGAGGAGACTTGAACACCACATCCCGAGGGACTGCAGAGGAATTGACTTGTGCTCTGAGTTTTTGGGTGTGCAGATCAGTGAGCCCAGAGGTTGCGCACCTGCACCCCATACTCTCTTTGGGTTCAGCCAAGCTAACAAGCCCTGGCTCCAACCTCACAGCCAAAGCAGGAGCAGTCATGAGATGCTTTGTTGCTTGAGGAAAAGGGTCTATATAGTTTCTCTTCTTTTGATCATATGATGATTTTTAAAAGTGCTTCATCAAAGATATGATTGCTGCCAAGCGATGTCCCATTGCAGACTTTGCTCCTCTGACATCAGAAAGCATCAGTTCAGGCCTGGTTAAACTGGGTGTATTACCACACTTCCACCCCAGGGTTAACATGTGGGGTGAGACTGGGCTGCTGGTGGTGTTGACAGGCACTACATGCTGATCAGCAGCTATTTGTGAGGTACCATTTCCTGCTGAGCACTGTCCAAGAGACTGGCAGAGGGCCTGCATTTCTCACAGTGCTGCAATGCACCACATCACTTAGTCAGATCTTGGTTTGCTGCTGCCCCTGCTGCACTTCCAATAAGTAGGGGCTTATGCGACAGTCCTTGAAATTCTCATTTAGTTTTTCTTATCCTAAAGAGTTAATTTTCAGTGAAGTACGTGTAACGGCAGAGTCTGGGCTTCGGTTAGTAACTACCATCACCTCCACAGTAATACAACTATCACTAAGCCAAACAGTGACAAAATCCCAAAGTGCGCTTGTTGGTACAGTCTCTCAATATTTTACCACAGCAGATACTGGATAACTTCCTCTAACATAATTTTCTTTATTCTTCCAATTTTGCCTCTAGCCAGCAAATTCAGCATGACGGACGCATATGCAGAAACGACAGCTGAATACACTTACGATGAACATGCTTTGTCCTGCAGTAAGACTGACATCCAAGAATTTGGGAAAATATTTCTGCCAATATTTTACATTGCGGTGTTTGCTCTTGGCCTCACAGGGAATCTAATGGTGTTTTTTACCATTGTGAAAGGCAGTAAAAAAAGCATCACTGACATCTATCTCCTGAACTTGGCTATCTCGGACCTTCTCTTTGTGATCTCCCTTCCGTTCTGGGTTTCCAACACAGTGCGTGGATGGACCCTTGGGACTATTTCATGTACAGCTGTTTCCTCGCTGTATTACATTGGTTTCTTTGGGGGCATGTTCTTTATCACTGTTATCAGTGTCGACAGGTACTTGGCTATTGTTCGAGCAACATATTCTCTGAAATCCAGAACAGTGAGACAGGGCTTTCTTGTAACCTGTGGAGTATGGGCAATAGCGGTTTTAGTGTCAGTGCCACATTTTGTGTTCTCCCAGCTGGTAGAAAATGACTGCATTGCTGTCTTCCCACAGAAGCTGGAGAACATCTGGCCAGTGTTCTGCAATATGGAGCTGAACACCATCGGCTTTTTCATCCCAGTCTGTATCATATGCTATTGCTATTGTGGGATCATCAAAACCCTGATGTCCTGCAAAAATCAGAAAAAAGCACGAGCTGTAAAACTGATCTTGGTTGTGGTAGTCGTGTTTTTTCTGTTTTGGTCTCCCTACAATGTACTGATTTTTCTAGAGACTTTAAAGCAGTATGAGTTATTCCCAAGTTGCAACCAAATTAAATCATTGGACTACGCAATGCATCTGACCGAAACCATTGCATTCAGTCACTGTTGTCTCAATCCTCTTATCTATGCCTTTGCTGGGGAAAAATTCAGGAAATACCTTTATCAAGTCTGCTTGAAGTACTGTCCATTCCTGTGTTTCTGTGGCCCCTGCAGTCACTACCAGGTCACCCATTCAGTTAGTTATGCAGAAAGTGTTGTGAACAGCAACATAACCCTGAACACCAGCGACCAGGATGGCTCTGTCTTTGTCTAAAAGGCTCTGGGAAGGAGAAATGTCTGTATATGTGTCTTCTGCAGGGCTAGCAAGCGCTGAGGGATTGCCATTACCCATATGAAGAGACGACAGCTGCACTGAATTGCTGACATGCCTCTTGTTAAGCATTAAATAATCTAAACCAGTAAAGATTCTAAAACCAGAAGCAGTACAATAAGTCAGTGATAAACATGGAATGGAATCAAGAGAAAAGAAGGGGAAAGTAGAAACGAAAAGAGTGCTCTGTGCTTAGAAAGGGGGGTGGAGAAGAATTTAAGGATAAGGAACCTTTTGAACAATTTCATCATGGAAATGTGCATGTGTCAGTGTATGTACGTGTGATACTAATGTACATAGACCTAAACTCATTTTTTTAAGGGAAGAGAGATCTCTTTAATGAATGGTAGCTGTTAGGAGGATATTTTTTATAGTAAAGGGGTATATTTTTCTGATGCTGTATATCTATATGGAAGTGATTTGGGGACTATTGAATGCAACAAATGTTTTTACGTGTGCTTTCATCCCTAATAAAATCCAACTGTTAAAAAAAAAGAGTTACTTATTAACATGCTTTTGGAGCCAACAGTGCACTTTCTGTTTACAGCATGCAGTAATAGAGAAAGGACCATCCTTAAGGATCAGAGATATGCCAGTAGGCATATCTCCCAAGTACCATGGGCTTGGCCTGAGCCAAAGGCCAGAGCTCAGTGGAGTCCTTCACTTGGCACATCCCCAAGACCTCTGCTGAGCCAGGGGCTGCCAGCTTGACCAGCACCTGCTGGGACAAGGGGAACTAGAGGTATGGGTTTGGGTATCACTGTGCTTGGTCCAAATATAGCATGATCAAGCTGAGCATGGTAAGTACATGCTTCACACCCGTGCTCTGCTTGCTCCATGTTGTAAACTCCAATTGTGTCTGTACTGCCACAGACAACGGCTTTTGGGACAAAAGAACCACTTGCCCGTGCTCCTTATTACAACCTTCCTCAACCTTTGGGACCTCCCCACCACAACTGATTTCCCCAGGGAAAACTGCAGGTATACCCAGACTTAATGCATCCCAGAGGACACATTTCCCATGTGTACTCCACTGCACCCAAATATCCTTTTTACTCTTGCAATAACAATGCATTGGGGGTGGAAAATGTCAATCAGACAACTGAGACCCCTTTGCCAGTGACCTCCTTGGGAAACTATAGCCATCATCTGCTGCAAGAGCAAAGGAGATGTTTATTGGCAATGATGACTAGAGTTAGGTAAATGGAAAAAGGACTGTTGCCAATAATGAAGTTGAAATCAGCTTGCAAGGAAAAATCAAGGACCAATCTTACAAAACAAGTCCATGACAGTGGGGTTCCATTTCTATACACTGATGGAACTGAAGAAGCGCTCTCACTTTTCAAATAACACAAATGAGTTGTTTTAAAGTATCAGTGCGAGGAGTAGGCCCTTTCTTTGAGGACCTTAGTACTACCTTGTTTCTAAGAAAGCTTGGAGGAGAATGTCTCCATTGAGAATTTTCCATATACAATAATTCCACAAATATTAAATAATCCATTTTTGTTACTGAATATTCATCCTGCTCAGCTGTAAAAAAAAAAAAAAGACGCCTTTTCAAAAAATTCTTTGTATTAGGTGTAAATATATAATATATGCTCAATTTTGTAATTTTCAGCTATAAGTGGACTTCCAGACTCCAGACTTACTGTCTAAGATTGTGTAGCATGAGTGTCACTTGAAATCAAATTACTTTTCAAAATTCAGTCTGTCTAATCAAGTGGTAGAAAACAAGTCTGTCTGTTCCTACCCTCAGGAAAGTGTTATTTTTAAGATACGGTATTTTTACAACGTTTTTTTAAAGAAATGCTAAGATGTGCAGAAAGAAAGAGGAAGGTGCTCGAGACTAAACAAGAAGTCATCTGCATGAAATCAGCCTGAAGAGGGTGGATTGCCAAGCCGAGCAATGCAATCTCGCTTGGTTTATTTAACTTTACTTTGATTTTTCAGACAATGGTGAGTTACTGAGTGGGAAGAGTAAAAGGCACCTTTAAATATGATCCACATGCAATCTCTAAAGTGAAAGATGGAAACCCAGGGCTTTCTGCCAGCTTCCTAGGAAAGGAGAGCCTTTTCCCGCTTCGCTCCAGGGGTTTCTTTCCCAGCAATCTTACCCATCACCAGCACAATGCATCATATTCCTGCCATATGGATCATCCTCTTGGCAGAGCAGACTTGCTACTGAGAGTCAAACTACCTCGTCAGACCTGAGTCCTCTGCAAGCTACGATGTGTGAAGCTGCATCTGCAAAAATACTTCACTTCCAAGTCAAGGGCCCCTTCTGACAACCTGCACTACTTCTGTCTTCTTTGCCATACCATGCAATGGAAGACTTTCAAGACTTCAGTGTGACATTGTCAAGTTTTATGCCACGTATTTGCAAATTATTATATAGAATTTGCCATTTTACATGCATGGTCTTATTGATCAATATTTGAGCATTTGTATGAGATTAAAAGCTTCAGGAGAGTTTCTAGGCATTGGGCTCTGTAGGACCCCAAAAATATAATATCTGCAGAAAGGAGTTTAATGAGTCAATGCAGTGGGCCTTAGGCAACAGAGGCTGACAAGAATCCCATGATCTGAAGAGCTGAACCCTTCTCACAAGACCTGTAAAAGTTCAACCTTATGGATTAAGCCTGGCTCCAGCAGAATTAAGAAAGGACTCTTGAGATAATTGCATCAGACCGTGTCTAAACCCTTTAATCCCTTTCCCCTTGTGTAATCCTGGTTGAGGGAAATATTAATCTATTGGGTAAACTGCAGTAAAACTTGTGTAATTCCCTAATTAACATAGCTCGTCCTCCTCATTAACATGTTCTGCCCCCAAGACCCTTATATTGCGAAGTGTGTGTTCAATAAAGTATTCCAGTTTATACCCCATACTGAGATCGCTTAGTTTTTGACCCCCGCTGGGCTCTGCCACAAACATCTGGTTATGTAGATTCCTCCTCACAGCAGAAGTGGTAAATCTTTGAAAACCCAAGTGAAAACCAAAATCAACATTTTCGTTTTGTTTGTATTACTTGGAAGAGTATTCTTGTAATTGTTCCTTAAAAAGATTCAGACTCCATGAAACATGCCACTGCTCTGAGAGCCACAAGTGGCAAACTTTACCAGGACAGGGTTTGGCATTGGCGCCCTTCACTGCACTGCACCATGGCAGCAGGCATGGGGAGCCAGAGCCTCGCAGCTCCTGCCCACACCATGCCTCTTTTGTGATTTGTGACAGTTAATATTGTGTAGTTTCCTGGATTTTACTAATTTTACATATTACATTCCTTGAGGTATTCTTTGCCCAATTCAAGCTTGACTGAAAGCCCACTGATGTCTCTTTAAGAATTGGACTTTCAGTTAATTGTAGCCTTTATTTAAAAATACAACTTCTCTTTCAAAACCTCTGCAGCAGGAAATGTGTTTTTCTCACTGCCTGGCTAGTTTACAACAAGTAAACTTTTCTGTGTAGAGCACTAATGATGCATGTATCCTTAGGCAGGATCGACACATCCCTGAGGACCAGCAACCATCCAGTCCCTACCCACTAATCATGAGAAAGTAAAACAGTCTCTCAGTATAGGATAAAACCCTTCCATCTGCCATAAATTAAGGACTGACTTAGCAAGTCACAATTTACACATGGAAATACACACACACACACACACACACACACACACTTGTGTTTTTGGTTGTGCAAAAAACGAGGTCAGGAAATCTCTGGGTTTGTGGGGGAGGGGTGTTGGGCCTTGAGGTTTTGAGGGGTGGTGAGCTACCTTTGCATCTTATTTGTTCATCATGATCAACTCTTTTCCTGTTTGAGAATCACATTGACACTTAACGTAAATCTTTTTCCAGATGGATTGCAGTTTGAGGAACTAATAAAACCCAAATCCAAATTTCCTCAGCAGGTTCAAGACTATATTTCATGTTCTACTTAAAAATAGAATGAATAAGACACATGTTCAGCCAAACTGCTTGCAGTGAGATACATGGACATCAGTATTATTTTTTAGGTGCCACTGTGAATCCCTCTTAGTCAAATATTACATCACAGTTCCAAAATAACAGGATTTATGTTTCTTAATTTTTAAGCTGAGCATGGGCACTCTGAATTCTTGAGGGTTTTAACTTGTACAAAAAACTTAGAAATGCTGCCAGATCATCGCATCGGCTTAGGAAATTGCTCAGCAGTGAGAGCGGTCATTTTCAACACTGGCATCAGAAAGAGCCAGTCACTACCCACATATTTCCTTTGGATTCAGCATTTGCTGGGAGTGGATCTGAAGTCCTGGCCCAGAGCAGTCTGAAGTTTTAATGTATTTCACAGATAAACTAGTTATAAATTAATGGGTTATGGGTTAAGTTCTGTCATTTCCATTTTGTCTCTATAACCTTTGTGAAGTCCCTCACTCAGATTTTGTGGGTAATACAAAACCCTTCTCCTAGCAGGACAAGGGTCAACTTTGTTGTCAATGAGGGGACAAGTCTGATCCATGCAAGTCCCAAGTCCTGCTATCACTAAAAAACAAATGAGAATTTTTCAAAGAAGATCTCAGTTACCAGCTTTATTCTTTCCAAATGTGAATTCCAGAAGTTGCACTACATCTGCCCACTACTGCTTTTGCAACTCCTAGCTGGTAACATCTTTCCTCTGTAGTTATTACCCAAGCATGATATGGTGCTTCATCAAAGGCCATTGACACACAACTTCTAAAGGAGCCATTGAATGAAATATTTTCTGTATTAAGGCCTTACCTAGTCCTGCTCAAAGATCTGCTGTTTGCACTTCAGTTTCTTAACCATATAAGACACCTGGAACTCTAATGAAAACGTGTGTCACCTAGAGTTATTATTTTGAAATTCAAGTTTGGTAATCAAAGAAAAATTGAGAACAATGTGTAACTAACAAAGGTTGGTTTCTGACACTTAACACATACATACAGCTTCTGTTGAAGTTGTTAATAATTCTGCTACCACTGTTAATCAGAACTTCCTAATTTCCATGGTAGCTACTGTAAAAGCTTGGTTTTCAACATATACACACCCAAACCTCAAGACCGGGGTTTTGTAGTGCCAGGGTAAACACATTGTTCTCAACGTGGAAAAAAAAAATCCACCAGCTGTTCCTGTATGATATTGTTTGTTACACTAATATTCAAGAGACAAATGTTAATATATTACATTTGTCATTTCTCTTCCTAAAGAAACACTGTAAAATAGCTCCGACTGGACACGGGGAAACCAGTTTGCTTGTTTAGAACAGTTTGCATTTACCAAATTTCCAACCATGACACGTAGTCAGCAGGAAGCAGCACATTAACTTTATATCACTGAAGGCAGAAGTTAGTGAATGGGATACAGAATGCAAGCAAGGACTCTGGCACAGCTGTTTCACTGTTCAGCAGTTATGATCCCCTTTCCAACTGCAGCTATCACTGGAACAGTCTGTTTTTTCCACCCCACTCAGAATTTAAGTCTCAGTTAATTGTGTGCATTTGTCACTGCTCCACATTCAGCTGCAGCGCAACAGTCCCACTACATACAGGTCCATATGCCAGGATAATGCAGGCAACTGAGAAGCTGCATTTCTCCCATGAGAAGTTTGCATTTAGCCCATAAATGCTACATTTGCTACATTAAAACTAGAGCCAGCAGCACTGAGAGACAAAGAAACGGCAGCACAAATTGCAATGGCCAAGACTTGCAGGGTACATTGGAGGACACCAACAAAGCTGAGGAAGCAGAGCAGTCGATGGCTTCGTGCATCTGCTGACGAGACAGTTCCCCCTAGTGACAGACGGGATCTGCTGTTTCTATGTGTAATTTCCTATGCGCTGTACCAGGACGGTTCCTTACATTTAAGAACTGCTTGAAACCCTGAGCTGCAGCTTCAATTATTTTTCCCATCTCCAACCAGGTAGGAGCAAACTAGAATGAAATGGTATGTCTGAGAGGCACCTGGAGTGGGTTGTTGCACCCCCTTTTGCCCCTGGCAATTGCTGATAACACAGACCCCAACTTGACTATAGTAGGAGCACAAGGCAATGGGGAGGATTTCCCACTGGAAGGGCCTCAGGCAATAGTCTTAATGGCCTATCACTACTCAGGGATGGGGAATGGGTAAGCAGGCACAGGAATTGCTTTTTCAGCACTTCCTAGGGACATCGTGCTAGACCTCCTGGTAGGGACAAAGGACCTTCACCAGGATATTTTCTTTGCCCTGGAAGAAAGATGTATAAAGAGGTTCAAAGCTGGATTTGCCTGTTTTGTGAATAGCAGTATTAGAGCTGACTAAAATTTCCTAGGTCATGACCCCCAAGTGGCTTCAGAGCCCCTCTCCAGGGAGTCTTTTCTTTATTGTAGCCCGTCTTCCCCTTGGGATTGGTCCTACCTTAGGAAATAGGTATCCTCATACTGTGATCAGTTTTGGTGGATTGTTTTTGTTTGTTTGTTTGTTTGTTTTCCCCAAGGGAGCCCTCATTTGAATCATTAAGGCTCACCATCACTTGATCTCTTCTTCATTTACTTTCTCTTAGTCCAATTGCTGATCCTTACTCTCCAGATCCTCCTAATAGCTCAGGTTCCAGGAGGCTACAGTGCAAGGGATGGATAAAATACATGTTATCATAAAGGCAACACAGAATGCACGGGCCAGGATTTACAGATCAAGTCAGATTCCGAAAGGGCAACTGCAGACAGTGGCATACATCTTTTTACACAAGTCTGACGGTACCTGAAGCCAAGTATTTCCAGAGTCACCATACCTGTTCACTATCCCTGCATTAACCTTTGCTCATGCAGGACCCCCTGTCCTAAGCTTACTCCATTGAGCCTTCTGCCCGTGTTTAGTGTCAATACTTTCTTTGCATTTCCACCAGAGGGTGGCATTATTAAACTCTATTGGACTTAAAAGTCATTCATGGTAAAGGAGGACACCCCAGTCTAGCAAGTGGAGTGACTGATGAACAAGTACCAAGTGCAAAAAATATAAAAAGTAAGAAAAAACTAGTCACTACATTCTGCTGCTGGAAGAAATATAATTTTTTTCAAGGTTTTCTTTATTCGCTTACTATTGAACAAATGAAAGCCTGTGGATGTTAAATTAATTACAAGCAGTTTCACCAACAATTCACAAAACACAACAGAATATCCTGCAAATCACAAAGAACAAGATGTTCCAATGAAAACCTGTTATTATTGCTGTCACAGCTTTATTTTGGTGCCCTGACTGGTTTTCCCTGCTACTAAAAGTGAACTGAATATTAACGTAAGTTGGCTGTACAGCTTGTCTTGAAGACTTGCAGTGAAACAGCCTTTCCATGTGATAGCAGAGTGCCTGGGTCTTAGCAAACATAGAAAGACTAGTGATGAGTAAGAGCAAGTATTATTTTTTTCTCAGTCTTGATCCTCTGCAAATATTTTAGTTTTTCTAACTAGATTCCTTTATGTTACAACTGCCACCTGAGGAACATGGCAAAGAGACTTCAAAGATATTTGTTGTGTAGATGTGTAGGATAAGGCCAGTCATTTAATCAGCTTTTATTAAGACTACCAGAAACTGAAATGCATGAGACTTAGGGGCACTAGCACAGAGCGCACATAAAACAAAGCCTTTACACCAGAAAGTCATCATTCCCTTGTATCTAAACTCATCACAATAAACATCAAACAAACTGGCCTGAGAACATCTCTGCTATTCACCACTGCCTTTTTTTCTTTGGAAAGACCAGCCTTTAGTGGGGACTTATAGTGATGGTTAGGTAATGGCTGGGACATTTAAAAAAAAAAAGAAAAATTAAATCTCAGATATCAACGGCTCCTCAGAGTCAAAACAGCCAAAACAGCTTGGGAACATTTGACAGATCACTGAACAAGACAAAGAAAGCTCCTCGCTGTGCCATTTCACATTTAGGAGGAATATAATTCATGGTTTTTGCGTCAGTGATTTTTATTTTAAGTAAAACTCAGCATACAAATTACTGTTTCTGTCATGTTTGAGGTGAGAAGTTTCAGTTCTTTTTTTTAATGAAGGGTTCTGAATCTAGCAGCTTTGCAAGCACAGCATATGGAAAGAAAGCAAATTAGTCTGTGGAAAAGGATGGCTGATACCATTCAGAGAATCACCAGTGGATACAAACAGAAGAATGCACAGGACTGCACTTTGAAAGAAAAAAAGATTAGGAAAATTGCAGCTTCGTTTTGAGCAAGGAGAAGATGTTTCGGGCTTAAATCTTTTGCTTGTCAGTGCAAACAGCTATCTTAGCCAAAGGGGATTCATGCATTCAGAATGTTTATGAGTGAATCATCTGGGAACTAGTGTACACAGTGGTTGTCTCTAAGACTAGGAAATTTATTCACTTCCCTTTTTTAGTTGTCTGTCAAGAGTGCTACAGTTTTACTCATGAACAGGAAATCTGGAATACATTGAAAATTTCAAGGAAACAAACTGTACAAGGAAGAGGTGGCACAAATGTTTTGCTAACAAGCAAGGATGGGAGACACAGATGTGCAAACTGCAATCCAAAATCACTTGAATTGCAAAAGAACTGCACAAGGCCTGACCACACACTAAGGAGTTGGCCACCTGATGGAGAGGATGGTTTGTTGAGAAAGGTAATAATTTGTCCATCTGTGACTTTGGCAGCCTGGATCCTGTACTGATCCACACAATCAGTCAAAATACTGATTTTGCAATAGTCATCTCTCTTTGTTTACTGTCATCTGCTTCTCTTCTGGGGCAGCCTCTTGTGAATGAGGGCTTGTCAAATAAACACACTCTGAATTGTCTATCCATGGCCAACACTGAGATCATAGGGAATGGGTAGTGCACTTTTATATCAGTGGTGAGTATCTCACAGCCTAGCTAGCGGGTTAGATAAATGTCTATCTCCAGTCCCTCCTTGGGAAAGAATCTTATGTATCCTGTAAAATGGCAAATTAATGATAAGAGTTCCCATAAATGATGGGAATGACTGAAATAATCTTTTGATGAGAAGCAATGTTTTCATGGTGTGGGTGGTTCTGCATTTTGCTTTTATTAAGTTCCTTCCTGTTGGAAGGTGCTCCCCCACACACACACCTCACCAACCCCTATGAAAGGTTAATCTCCTCCCAGTCAGGCTAATCAGGTTTGGTTCACCTCTCTGCACTCTCATTATTTATTTGATCAGTGCCACATACCTGATACCATCTAGTAAAGAGGTAAGAAAACTTCTTACTTCTCCCTTTCCCCTGCAGACATGTCAGTTTTACAGCAGCATCACTGAGAACCCTTCCTCCTTTCCTCTTACTCTTGCCATCTCCTGCCATTCTCTTTCTGTTAGTCTTTGCCAGGTTCTCCATGAAGGACCTAGAAAAGACAGGCTGCCATGTTAGAAGGGGACCTCAGAGCTCCCCTGCCAAAGACTATAGTTATATTCAGTCCCTTTCACTCTTCTTTCTCTCCAAGCCATTGCAGGACCTGCACTCACAACACCTTTCCTCTATTCTCTGCACTGTCTCATTTGCTCAGACATTTCTTTTTTTTTTCCCTGTCTTCTCTGCAGTTTTCCTTGCAGGGTCTCCCAGGGGCTCTTGTCATGGGTAGGCCATCAGAAGGTGTTTCTAGATTCATTCTTATCCTCTTAATTTTCATGAACTGACATATCTTTTAATCTTCATTTTCTGGAGTTCACAGATTTTCATCATCTGTAGCTGCAACCATTTATCTCTTTTTGTGGTTGAGCATTCCTTTTTCTGCAGAGATGCTTTTGCTCAGTCTCCTTACAAAGACAGACTTTCCCATTTGCTGATGCAGCATGAAATGCACTGGTGTCGTGGCAGGTGTCTGCAACATAACAGCTGCTTTGCAAGACACTGTGGTCCAGCCATTCCTCTCCATCCCACCACAGTCACACAAAACACGCCCTGACAAGGAATCTTTGCTGCCCTACTGCTCTGGACGTATCAGCCCAACCTTGCACCTCAGGTGGCGAGTGGATACAAACAGCTGCTTAGGAAGTACTTGCTACTTGAAAGTCTTCCAGAGGGCTGGCCAAAAGGCAACATGGCAGAAAGGTACTTTCTTCAGGCCAGTGCCATATGGATCATACTAAACTGGCATCCATAAGGCTGCAGACTTGTTCCCTGCTAACAGTGTGACTGGAAGATAAGGAGCACATCTGAAGTATGGTATGAGTGCTAAGGCCAGGTCAACAGATCTCAAAAGGTTATTGATGATGGGAAATCATTCCTTAACCAAGCAGGGTTCTTACAAGGTTGAAGAGAGATCATATCTGAATTCAGTTCTATTCACTACTTCATCTGGAAATCAAGAAAAATTACCACTGATGAAATTCAAAGAAGATACCTAGTTTGATAGAGTTGAAAATAATGAGTGGGACAAGATAAGCATGCACATGCATGGTGGTTTATTGAGGCAAAAACATTACAGCCAAAACTGGAAAAGAACAATGCCTACAAAGCAAGAGGTGTTTTTGTTCCTGAAAAGCAGGTGCTGAAAGAAAGATTTTATGTCATTGTTATTGTTGGTGAAGAGCTGAACTTGTGGCCCTAGTGCAACAAGAGATTAAATAGGTCCTTACACAGACAAAAGAGCAGCAAGAGGAACAGCTTCTAGTTTCTGTGAGCAGAGCTGATGAAACTGGTACCACCATGTTGCCTGCTTATCTAATGTCCACATATTTAAAGTACTGCTAGTAAACTGAAGAGAAAATGTATGCAATCTGCAGAGCAATAATCTGCACTAGAGGAACGTCTCTCAGAGACCGATTTAAAAATCTCCACATACGGAAATTTTGAAAGATGATTGAGAAGCTCCTTCCCATACAATTGTTTTATTCTGGCAAAATGTGAAACCCACATCACATGCTGTCTTCACATCAAGCTTTTCTGGAAGAAACTCTTCAGCCAAATGTAAGTTATTGGGCAGAGTAGCAGTGTCAGAGGCATATGAGGTAGCAGCAAATAGCATAACTGAGCAAAAGCTATACCTGTATCTGGAATAACACCAGAGAGTGAACTAGAAAACGTGTAATCTCTTCTGGACTGAGATCTCTTTCTGATTCTTCCTACCGTCCCAACTACCTCCTGTAGCTTTCCTGTTTCTATTTCTCATCGTGTGTCTTCAGTTTCTCCTGCTAACAAGAAAGCAGGCTCCCCTGTTGAGAAATGGCTTACACTTCTGCTTGGCTGGCCTTTTCTGGGATAAAGAGGAGAACAGCACCTGCCAGCTACTAGCACAGCTGGTCTGCTGGCAGAACTCAAAACCATGTTCTCTGTGGTCTCTTCTCCCTTCCCAGGATCCCCCAAAAGACGAATAAGGGCCCACCACACTCTCAGCAGAAATTCATAGAAGCTGCTGAGCTTTCTGCTGCGACAAAGAACCACAGTAAACCTCAGCACCTTCTGCCCTCAGACCACACATACGCGTGCGCACATCCTACTTCTTATCTCATATTCTGACTGCTGTTACAGTGTGTACAGGTCAGTGGTAGGAGGCAGATTTGCTGTATATAAAACCCACTACAGGAAACATCAAACAAAAAGGTAGCATGAATTAACATGCCTTCATTTCTTTTCTTAGTAAGATAAGTAGGGGTTAGGAAGATCAAACAACAGTGATTAAAAGGAGCCTTCCCTACACTGTATCTATACAGCTTTTTTCTTGTACAATTACATAGTGTAACTTGCAAAATTAGTTATCTGTCAGAGAAGAACTAGAAACACACCTCCCACACACCCACCAAGTGCCTGCCTCCTCTCTGCTCACTACATATGATCCTTTGATTATTTTTTTTATAAGATGCACTTTACAACCCGTAAGAAAGAACAATGAGAGCTGCTTAGTGACATCTATTTTAATGATTATTGGATAAGACAAAGATGTTTTAACTCAGTAATCAGGCCCTCAGTGGAATCTGCATTTTCTTAAACATTATGTGTCTAATTCTCTTTCTGACTTAAAGGGACTATCTCTGATGAGCACTGAGGAGAGAAGCACTTGTGATACAATCTGTAAGGAAGTCGGAAGCTTCCGCTATGAGACACAGCTACCTAGTGACATCTGCTTTTTGCAGCTGCTGGATATTGCTGTGTGGGTAACACCTCCCTGGCAGAGCTACCTGGTGAGAAGCAAGTGATTCTGCACCCTTAGAGCAAAGAAGCTTCTTCACATCATCTGAGAAGAAAGGAGGAGAAAAGGTAAAATTCATAAAATGCAATTCTGAAACAGTTGTGTATCATGTACACTCGTGTGTGAATGTAATGCTTTTTCATTTACCTTTTTTAGCTGCTCGGGTAATTTTTAAAGCACTTTTAAGAATTCTTGCATCATCAGAAGTGGGTATATGTGCATTCTGTGATCATATGTTTTTCAGTTTTAAATATTTGAGTATATTATGCTGAACCTAGATTAGATTCAGGTATGTCTGAGAGCAGTTGTTGCAAAGCTGTCATCTCTAGACCATTGGTGTCAAATGATTTTGTCCTTTTGATTTGTAAGTCAGATTTAGTTCTTCTCTGTGTATAATAGAACAGAGTTGTAGGCTGCAAAGTTGTCATGTTTGGGACTACACACAGGATGGGTCAGGTTAAGGATAGTCAATGTTTGCTGTTATGTTGCAGCAACGTACAAAGTAAAGACAAGTAAAGCAATGAAACTCATTTTTCTTCTGCTTTCTATTCATAAAAATAAGGACAAAGGGGAAGAACATAGCTCAGGTTTAGAGTTCTGGTATGTCAGGCTAAAAGAATGACACTTGCTGTGATGTGAATAACACACAGAGTGATACATCAACAATAAATATGTATTGTGTGCAAGTTACCTCAAAGTAACATCACTTAAAACTCTGTATCCGCCTATTAGAAAAGTACATACATATGACAAATTCCTGTTATTCATTTAGCTACTGAAGACAGCACAAAACTCATCTCAGCTTTCAGTAAGCATAATTTCACTGGAAAAGTCTGATGCATTTTTATTACTTTCTTCTTATGGTGATGTTTGCCTGGTGGGAAAGGTGGGTGAAATCCTGAACTGCTATGAACAGTGGCTTTGCTTTTTACTTTACTCCACATAGGACCTAAACCCTCTCTGATTTGATATCTGTGGTCTTTCATTCTCATTTGCTTTCCTCTCACCCAGTGTCACATTGTGTGCTTGACATCCACGTTGCGCAGTGCCACAAGGACAAAGCACATGCATGTTAAGGACAGTACATTTTGCAAGCATGCACATGCATCCCATAATGCTTACATAATGTCTGAGAACCTGTAATGAGACATGCATGGGAACTGTAAGTCAGTCACTGCTCATGATTCAGGGCTGTGGAGTAACCATACGGTCTTGACGCACTGAAAGTCACCGACATTTTCATATTCTTTCCTTCTCAGGAACTGGGGAAAAAGCATGAGTTCTGCAAGTACAGAGTCCCTTGACCTCTCAACCTTCTATGAATATTATGATAATTATAACGATGCTCCAAAGCCATGCAGTAAGGAAAGTGTCAAGAGGTTTGCAGCCTCCTTCCTACCGGTTCTGTATACCTTAGTATTCCTGGTTGGGCTCACTGGAAACATTCTGGTCATTGTGGTCCTCTTCAAATACAAGAGGCTGAAGAGCATGACTGATGTGTACCTGCTAAACCTCGCCATCTCAGATTTGCTCTTTGTTTTATCCTTGCCGTTCTGGTCTTATTTCATGGTAGACCAATGGGTTTTTGGAACTCCCTGGTGTAAAATCATTTCGTGGATCTACCTGGTCGGGTTTTACAGTGGTATATTTTTTATTATGCTTATGAGCATAGACAGATACCTGGCAATTGTTCGTGCAGTGTTTTCCTTGAAAGCAAGGACTGCCTTCCATGGCTTGATTACTAGCCTTGTCATATGGCTCATAGCTTTTTTGGCCTCTGTTCCTGAGCTTGTATTTAGAGAGTCTTTTAATGAACATAATTATACTACCTGTAAGCCGAGATATCCAGGCAATTTCACAACATGGAAACTTTTTTCCACTTTGGAAATCAACATTTTAGGGCTCCTAATCCCTTTTATAGTTATGACATTTTGCTACTCCATGATCATTAAAACATTAGTTCACTGTAGAAATGAGAAAAAGAATAAGGCTGTGAAGATGATCTTTGCTGTCATGATTGTGTTTTTCTGTTTTTGGACCCCTTACAACATTGTTATTTTTTTACAACTGCTGGAAACTACGGGAGTCATTAGAGACTGTCAAGTGAGCAACAATCTGGACTATGCTTTCCAGGTAACAGAAATCCTTGGCCTTTTTCACTGTGGCCTCAATCCAGTCATCTACTTCTTCATGGGGGAAAAATTTAAGAAGTATCTGAAGATGCTCTTTAAGAACTGGCATTTACCTGGGTATGTTTGCAAGTGGTGTGGAGTTCACATCACTTACCACACTGAATCTACAAGTTCATTCCACACACAGTCTACAGGGGATCAAGATGCTCTGTAACGTGTTTCAGATCAGCCACTGAACTCACCAGCAAGCAACTGACAAAAGCAGGAACTTTGAAAAGCTAAGCAAATGCAGATGCATTTAACAATAAGCTAGTGCCGTGTAATTACTTACTTCAGCTTTATTTCTGCCTCTAGATTTTCTTAATACTATGACAGAAGGTGTCCTAAATGTGAAACACAGGAGAGAGACATGCAAGTTTTCTCTGCTGCAATTACAAATCACTGCTCAGCTGTAAGAGCAGCCTCAGCTCTCTGCAGAGCACCGTGCCAGGTGACTTCTCTTTCACCAGCATCAAGACATTGGCCTGGATGGATGGGCAGAGGCGAGACAGCAGCTTGTCATCAGCACATACACTCAGAAAATAAATTCATTTATTCAAGAAGGATGGTTATTACCGTATTTTTTTATTCTACAGTTGATCTGTGTAGGACTTGTTCACTCATGACTCTTAGGGAGCCATTAACAGTACTTGCTACTGTTAAATGTTTAATCTGAGGGGGAGGATACACCCTCTGACATTAAGAAAAAGGACACAAAATATATTCTTTATGTGCACAAACATGCAAAGCCATTATGTTGTGTTGTGGACACATTTTTTCTTAGGTTAACATATATGCCTATACATAGGTGTATATATATAGGCATTTTGAATTACTTTATCACTGTAATTCAGGATAGAAATTCTGTACTTTTATTGACATTAAAAAGTTTTAAATATTTTTTAATAAAACTGTTTTTAAAAGCTTATTTTGCAGCATGTGTGAATAAATTTGAAGCATCTTGGTTAAAAGTATTTATTTTAAAGTGAATGTTCTTTGTTCCAAAAGTACTTAACCCCAAGACTCAGTTGTCATTCATCAAAGATGTATATGGCAAAATGAAAGAAAATAAAAACAGAGATTGTGTAGAAACACAAACAGTCTGTCATAACTTAGAAACCACATAAATCCTTGCATTTGATAACAGCAAAATGCAACAGTGTGATGCCCCAGTAGCTGCTCACAGATCTACAGGATGTTAATCAGAGATCCAGAACAAGAAGGAAACTCACACAGCAGTGTTTAAATTTTGGCATAAAATTAATTAAAAAACAGGCAAAAATCATTAATGTGTTGGCATACAAAGTAACAGTTGAAAAATATGTATTAGAAGATATTTCTGGTGTGTCTTTTTGCTGGACAATAGCCATTCAATAGGATGAGTTTTATTTTCTAAGATTGTCAATAACAAAGTGCCTGCTGTAGCCAAGGCTGCAGAGAGCAAACAAGGCATTAAAATGCATCAGAAAAGGGAAAAGAAATGTAAAAATATTGTAGTGCCATTGTACTAATCACCCTAAATAAGAAACTAAGTGGAAGCTCAACTCCATATGACCTCTCTCATGATACAAGACTGAAAATAAAAAGCAATACACTTAAATACTCATGCATGCACATATCCATCATAATTAATTTTGGGAATGCATTACCATTAGCAGTTTGCTGAGGCTGACAAGCAAGGATCTGCATTAATGCAGATAATGGGAATAGCTGGGGAAGACATTACTTGCAATAAGAAGGTGTCTTTATTTTCAAGAAAAAGACTATAAATTCTTACTACTCAAAACCTTAGAAGCCACTGAGTAAATCATTGGGGAAAACTGATGCAAAGAGTGGGTTAAGGCATCCATCACCTATTTTGAAAAGGAAGACCAATTTCAAGTGTCAGGTGCTTCAAATTCTCACAGATGTCACTGAACCCAACATACCACACCAAGTTGGCACAGCACACAGCCCTCACAGATGGTGATGCTGATAGTGCACTGTGAGCAGCTGAGATATGCATTGGTCTAGTGCACAGACTAACCTAGAAGCCCCACAGTGCAATGCAGTTGCTTTTTTCTTGGTCATACTCTGTGATCCCTCCAGTCAGTAAAAATAAATGGGTCCTTTTGAGAAGCCTGTTGAGAAGTTTTGCTTTCCAGACCAGGGAAAGGGCTGCCTGTGCTGTCCTGGCAAATATGATGGTCAACAAGGAAAAAGCAAGCTGTAGGCTCTCTTGATAACCGAAATGTAAGAGAGGTCCGGGGCCAAGAGCGGCGTCAAGGGATGGCTCGTAGGCTGGTCCGGATCTGGGCACATCATGTGGTGAGGGAAGATGCCTCATGCTCATGTGTGGAACTAACAGGCTGCACCCAGCGGCTGTGCAGCATTGCCATAAACTGAGCTAGTGTAAAGCCCCTTTTCCACAGCAAACTCAAATGTGCCTCACATTGCTGCTCAGCTTTGTATCCCACAGCCTCTGCATGTTTGCCTTTGGTGCAGAGGGTCCTGCTGCAGCCAGAGCTCCCCACAGGTGAATGTTGTCCTTGTCCTTGCCAAATAACCTCTTCCAGTTCTCTCAGTAATGCTCACAGTTACTCGATGTGTGTGCTGGATGAGCAGCTGAGCTGAAAGCTGTGCTCTGAGCAGGTTTGCTGAATTGGGTGTAAAGAGGGGCTCACCTCTAAGTGATGGGCTCAAGAACCCAGGTCCTGGGGCTGAAGCTCATCAAACCTGGGTGGCTTCCTGCTCTGTCAGTTGGAACAAACCCTTCCCACCATGCACCAAGCTGCAGTGGATAATGCCATTCCTCTTTTGACAGAGGGCTTTGAAATATCTGCTGATGAAAAAGGACGAGATAATGGAATTAATACAGACAAAAATAAAGCAGGGATTTTCAAAATGTCAGTTGACAAAGATGTCATTTTAGCTGAACAAGAGTTTCCAGCAATGAATGATGTATGTACAGACTCACTGAACCATGAAAGAGAATGGATAGACATTTAAGTGAAGCAAAGCTGACTCATTCTTAAACCCACATTTTTACATCAAGGTTCCTCAGAAGGCCAGCCTGCATCCTCTCTTCGGTTCTGCTAAGCAGCCGTAGAAAGGTAGATGAAGGGGAAAATCAGCTAATTATACTAAAAACAAATAATGATGAAAAGGTAAAAACAAGTTGATTGGTTGGTTTTCATACAGTGCTTAGGCCACAACAACCACTCCCTAAACATGAAGTTGAATTACACATTTATCTTTTACTCTGGAGCTTCATCCCTTTTAATTGTGCTGAAGCAGCATTGTGGTCAGCAGCCTCCTCCCAGTCTACTCCTCTCAGTCTGAGAGCCAGTGAGGAATTGCTCTTCTCCTCCCTGTATAATTGCTTGCCACTGTCCCAGCACCAGCTCTGCACACCTGCTCTGAAGGGGAGTACAATTCCACAGACACTACAGTGCTCCTCTGTTACCAGGATTCTTCCAGTCTCAAACTGCCAGCAGGGATCTACATCACACATTTTCCTTCAGGAGCTCTTAATTGTTTGCAGTTTTATCCAGCATCTCTCTCTTAATGCAGCCAGAGACTAGCCTCTTCAACTCCCATCTCTTATGCCAGCATCTCCATTTGACTTGATTTACAGTTAGAAATCACGGGCCATTTAGTAATGTCAATCAAAATGATCACTAAAATGGTGCTTAAGGCAGTGCCTACAGGGAGCTCAACAGGACTTTGCTACTCCAGTCATGAAAGAAGCATTTAGGTAGGAGACTGGAAATTATATAATTGCGGTGAGATTTCTAGCATTTGTGTAACTGACAAGACCATTCAAAGGTGATGTAGTGGTGGTCGTATCTGCAATCATCGTATGTAACACAACAATGACATATGTAGGTGCCACTGGTAATCACGTGCATTAGAGGAAATCACTCCTAATGCAGCAAGCACTATCACTGAGAACATAAGTTAGAAGCTACCAGGATGATTTTCTTTTTCACAGTCATTCAGCAGCAACATCCACCAAAAAAACCTAACAAAATCCCATCTTATGGGACAGTCATTGAATGAAAGCCCCTTCTCACAGAAATGAAGCTCAAAAATGAAGAAGTCCTTTACTTTTTACAGACCATCAAAATCAAGTCCTCTGCCAACTCCTTGATGGAGCACTGGCAAGACTGACCAATGCTGCTGTTCCCTTTCCCTTGACAGTGCATATCCCTCCCCATATCCCTTGTATGCATGCTTGTTGCAAAAGAAGACTGTTCGCAGGCCATCCTCAGGCTTTTGTGTCAATTTATTTCTGATCTTCCTTTGAACTCTCAGAAATGATGGCATGCTTATGATACCTCTGCTGAAGAGAGTAATGTCTTCTGCATCCTTGGAGATGTGACTGTTGGATCCCAAAATATAATATCTGCAGAGAGAGATTTGAGTGGTCTTTGCAAAAAGTCATGGGCTACAGAAGCTCGGAAAACCCCTTTTTAATTGACCTCATCCCTGTGGATTCTTCCTGCCTTCTCCAGCAGAATGTGAAGAGACTCCTTGCATGATGTTATCACATGCCCTGCCCAAGCCAGAGAGTCCGTACCCTGATCTCATCAAGCCAGTGCAGAAGACTTATGGTGTTTTATCTCTCCCTTTGTGTTCCCTGGATCCTGTACAAACCTGAATACCTCTTTCCCCCATGTAATCCCCCTAAGATAAAATGGGTTTTCCCCTATGATGCACGTGTAAGACTCCAAATTTGTTAACCTGGGGTTTTCCCTTATGTCAGCCCCTGAAACCCCCTGTTTGTAATAAATTGTAATAGTTACAACCTCCTGTTGAATATGTAGACCCTGAACCCTTTAAATATGAACTTGTAAGTCCAATAAAGCATTCTAGTTTTCTGCCTCCGCTGGGATCATCGTAGTTATTGACTCGCTACACTTGACCTTATTTTTAAAACCGGCTGTCTTATACCTAGAGGACCTGAGGCACAGAGCAAGAGCTCAGACATTATGTGCACAATGCACAGTTTTGACAGAATCTCAGTGCCCTCCTACCTCTCCCTGGGGAGAATTCACACTTCAGCTTGGTGAGGGGGATTTCAGGTAAGAGTCTCCCACACCGTGCCCTTTCTGATATTCAAATCTGAGATGGCCTAGCCAGGAAAGTCCCCACTTGGATCCAAGTTCTGCAAGGAGGACCACAGGTTGATATGAAGAGTATCTGGAGGTAAGAAGATGACCAGCTAATGTCATCTTCCGATAAAAGATGTTCTTTGCTGGCACAGGAGGTGGTGTCTGTACTAATACACCAGAAAGCAATGATTCCTGTTTGCAGGTGACCAAAAGAGAAGAAATATTCATTCTCTGTGTAAATGCAGCCCGAATACATGATTGGTCAATGCATCATACTAATCCTTTAGGTTTTGTGCTGTTTTTTTTATTTTTTATTTCAAGTCATCTTTGAAAAGTTGAAGTTTCTCTGGATTTTAGTTTCTTGTTTCAAAACGAGTAACAGCATGCATTCAATTTAAGCAGCTCTGTAACTGCATACTGCAAGATTTTCGTGAATTCAGGTGTTGCAAAATAAAACTACTAAGGCAAAAATGTTTATTTCCTTGCTTTTGCTTTTAACAATGATAGCAAGTAATCAAGAATCTATCTGCAAGAATCTGATTTTTTTCCACAGATATAAAACCCTTGTAAAAAGTACTCTCAGTGCTGCTAGCAGCCTGTAAGACAACACAGACTGAGTGAAGATTGACATTACTAGATGCACTCTTCTGCTCAAGAGAGACCAGTGGCATTTAATCAGCATTTTCTGAGAAGGTCCAAGCAGTCACATTGAGGAATAAACTTCTGTGGCTGGGACAGTGATTGGAACAAGGAGTGGACATCCCTGCATGAAAAGCATATTTGTCTCTTTTGCACAGGAACTTTGCACTCCTTAAAATATCTCCATAGAAGTACTGTGGTTTGGGTAGGTAGATGGAAGAGAGAGGCCCTCCCTAACATTTAACCTGTCACCATCACTCCCAAATAGAAAGAGCAGTAGTAACACAGCTAGTAGTAACACAAAAGCATCTTAATAGAAGTGAAGAAAGACCACAATGCATCTCTGTACTTGCTCATAGACCGGTAAACTGAAATTTGCCACAAGTAAGACCACGACCACAGACTGACTTGCCTTTTCTGCTATCAAAGCATGTGGGAAAGCTGTAAAAAGCACACATAGAAGGGAAAGAAGGATGGATTTTGCTGTTGCTTATGCCCTTTTTGCTCATTCACAAGCACCAGGAATGGAAAGAAAACAAGGCTGGCTGATTGCAAGGAGCAATGACATTGTCTGCAGGCCCTGCACACAAACAGTGCTGAGAAGCTGCGGAGAACAGGTCTGACCTTGCTATCAAGAAACTTGTTTATGCTTTCTAGAAGAGCGAAACCCATAGCATGAGGTGTCACACAAAACCCTGCAACACTACAGAGAAGGGGTTGAAGAGTTTACAAAAGGAAAGAAAAGGGAAGTTTGGATTTTGGCTGTTTTCTCTTCAGTTCTGCTTCACAAGCCCATCCTTGCATAATGCAGGCCAGTACTTGCTTCCTTTCCTCATAAATTTTAGGGAACCTCCAAAATCCCCTATGGGGAGGCTGGCTCCTGTCTGCTCCTGCTCTGGCTTTTTGCATAAATGCATATGCCACAACCTCCTCTCCACAGTCACATGGAGTCAATCCATTCATTTCCTCACTAGCTTAAGCTCACATTCTCCACGCTCAGAGGTCACACAAGTAGAGTGCCTGTTTTGTGACTACACTGGCAGAATGTTTTGCATTTGACAAGGCAGTTTTATGAAGATGTCCCTGCTCATTGCAGGGGAGTTTGATTAGATGACCTTTAAACATTCCTTCCAACCCAAATACTTCTATGGTTCAATGAAAATCCAAACACCAAAAAGAGCATATTTTTGGTGGCAGCTGCACTGGCTAATGATCAACACCTTTTAACCCCACACTTTGATATGCATTTTGTTTCAGCTTTAGACTAAAACTATTTTAGAATAAGCACAGCCTATTTGTCAACATTACTGAAATAAAATATTTCATTATTTCTGCTCTGAATTCTTGTTATTATTTTATTCTGATGGGGGAAATAATTTCAGAAGTCCTCATGTAACCAAAAATTGTAGAAAAAACTTAAGGATTTGTCTTCTTTAACATACCTAAACATCTTTGATAGAATAAATTCACCACATTGCTCAGTCAGTAGCTCATTCCACATAACCATAGGAATGTGCCAGATTTTAGGAAAAAAGATGGCATGAGAAGCGAAATTTCAGTAAAGTGATGAACATTTTTGCTGAAAACTACTGGTCAAAAATAGGATTTTTTTGCTATTGGTTTTTAGTTTTTCTTTTTTTTTTTAAAATCTGCACTTTGTTCATGACAATTTGCCCAGCAAATAACTTTTGTTGCTTCTATAGCGTAAAAGACTGCAGTGTTTTATAGACTATCACAAGAGACTGTGTGAATAAAATCTAAGTGATCAAACATCACATCAACATTTATGAAAGGCCAATCTTTAAGTGATAACTATTTAGCAATTCACATCAGAGACTGAGAAAGCAACGTCAGTACTAGATACCAAAGATTCTGCTGAATTTTAATTTGCATGATTTTTTTTTTTTAATTCCAGGAATGGGTGTGTACAGAGGCAGAGCAACTATTAGTTGTGTCATAAGCAGAAAAAAAAAGTCCACCTTTTCTCTAAGGTGATTCACAATGAAGACCTCAATCACAATACGATATGACTGAATACAGCCTGGGTTTTCAGGAGGGCACATGCCCAATTCTTGAAGTTCACACCAGCATAACTCACTGCATATGCAGTGTATGATGTATATGCCTCCAGGTTCCTGGAAAAATGTAAAAAGAGCTCTAGAAATGTCAAAAACTTGTACAGAAATAGCTGCAGAAAAGCTGATACTGCCCAACAATGGAGCAAATAGGTAGCTAACATCAATGTTAAATTAAGCGACACCTAAAAGAATCTGCCATGTTTTCTAGACCAGAGACCAAAAGATTCCATAAAGTTACTGCTTTGGCAAAAGCAAAACGAAACACAGTGAAAAAAAAAAAAAAGAAATAATAATAATAAAAAAAAAAAATCAGTGAGATCCATCACAGCAGAAGCCACACGTGCCTGGCCAGTGAATAGCACACCTATAGGTGAGTGTACTCCAACAAGAGCAGCAGCTGCTGAGGACCCTGTAGGGGAGACCTCATGCAGACCCACAGCCAGACGTGATGTTTGAAAGAGAGTGTGTTTCTCCTTTGTGACTGCAAATGCTGACAGTCCCACTCAGACAGACAGCGGCTGGGGAGCAGAACATAACTGGCCCCAGCTGTGTTCACACAGACAGTGGTTGTTTAAGAAAAAAACCGTTTTATTACCTGCAGCTTAGTAGACGGCCTCCACTGTCTGCACTGGCTTCCTTATCATATTGGGCTACAGACTTACACCAGGCAGAAGTAGCCCAACCATGTCCCAGCCTATTGACTAGAGCTGATATGCCCAAAAGAGACTGTAGCACCCTTGTCCTTTACTTCTCCCTAATTAAAAAAAAAAAAAAAAAAAGAAAACTGTTTTTAAGGTTCTGGTTTCAGCCTTGCCAGGGACCTCAGTCAATTCCACTCTTGCATTTGCTACATAGAAATCAAAACTCTGTCTTCCTTTGTAAAACAAGTAATTTTGCAAATGAAAGCACTACAATGGAAGTTAATATTATTATAGAGACAAAAATCTGAGTATTCATTACTAGATTTCTTGCCTTGTCTCAAGACATCAAGAACCATGCACTCTCTTTTACTCACAGCACAGAAAGTTTCATCTCCTTCCACAGAAGATGAAAACAATTTCATAATGCATTATTCTAAACACAAGTGTTTGGTTTTGAGCAATTTCTTCCTAACATTTCTCAGTCAATGGGTGATTGTCCTGAATCATGAAGGTTTGCAGATTAAACCCTACCCCTTTTTGACTCGCTTGCCTCTTTTACTCAAGGTTTTGACATTTGTAATCAGCAGGGAGTTTCACCAATTTGCATGAAAGCACTAAAACAGGTAACAGGAAAAAACAAAGTACTTTGCAAGACAGAACAGGAACATTCTTTCCAAGCCAAACCAGCAACACAATTTTGCATCAAAAGGCACACAAGCAATCTCCCAAATTAGAATACACTATGGAGCACTGACCAAGTCTATTGAACAGAGCTGATGCTTTAAAGTTATTTCTTTTGCTGTATTCCAGTTTGCATTGCAGAGTATGAAATTCAGAATTTTTGCGGCATTATTTTTGCAAACTGAGTCATGGCAAGCAAGCAGCTGAGTCAGCAGTCAAAGCTGAGTCTCTTCTAAAAGAGCTTAAATGCAATGAAATTTCAGGTCAACTTTGTACAAAGATAAACATTTCACCTTAAAGTTCCAGGTGTTGAAGCTCAAAAAGAGATGATTAGATATGCTTTACTTCAAAAGAGGATACAGGGCTAGATGGACCTTAGTCAAACTAAGGTCTTTTATGAAAAAACAGAACTCTATTAAATGAGAAAAAGAAAACAAATACAACAAAAAATGTGAGTTGAGCTCTGTGTATTTTCAAAGCCCTCAGCCTCTGAGACAAAAGCATCCTTGTGTGCTGCACCAAACCCTTTACAAACTCAGAGAGAGAAGAAAAGTTGGGAACCCCTGAATGTTCTTTCACCCACCTCGCAGGATAAGTATAACAGCATAGTTGGATTTCCAAAGAAGGTACTCGCTCATCAGAAACCACAGTGAAACCAAACTAGGCATCATCTAACCTTATTATTTTGTGAACAGCTGAAAACAGGTGATGCATATCAAGGACTGACAGAAACAGCATGGTTTCTACCTTACATTGCAAGGATAAAATGGAAGACAAGATGATGATAAGCAGCTGGGGAGCAAGTACCAGCAGAACTATGGGCATTCCCAGACTTGTGGTCAGGCAGACTTTTTGTTAGGATTTGGATGTATTTTCCCTACTTTGCACATCCAGCCAGGGGAGCTGAATCTTTACTCCAGTTCCCCTCCTTTCTTTCATGTAAAAATTCTCCACTTGTAACTAAGAAATCTGAAAACTACAGAGCTCAGCATAATTCAGTTTTGCCAGTTTAGTCAGATGCAAGGCCACAGGCTGTAGCTGGAGGTACCAGAAGGGAAATTATTTTCCTTCCCCTCTCTGCTGCCAACCTGCTTAGGTTTGAAAAAAAAAGAGAAAAAAAAAACAAAACAAAACCAAACCAAACCCAACAAACAACCCACTCTTTACCAGACATATTATTATGCTTTCCCTTCTGTCTTCACTAGACTTTGCAGCCAGGTCATGTTTTGTAACACTGAATATTTTTTTTTGCTTGTATCTCCATAGTGCTTAAACATCCCGTTTCAGCACTTTGTACTGTACCTAGAGGAATGGAAGAAACAATGTTCACACAAATCAGGTCTGCTACTGTAATCTCTTTTCAGTATCTTTGCACAGACTGGGTTTTTCACAACTAAAAAAACCACCCAAAAAGCCTTTTGGCTGAATTCAGCATAGCTGTCCAAGTTATCTTTATTTCCTAGGATGGGCAAACAAGCTTAATTTTGGGGTAGTAGGGGTATGTGGTCTGTCCCTCTTTACCCATTAAAAGACATTAATGGGTGTCAAAAATTTGGCTAACAATAAAAAATCAACTGTCTCGGCATCATATAACTTGAAAATTAGAAACGATCCATAGAAGCAGTAAGTTGGGGTTTTTTTCACCATCTCTGAAGCCTTTGAATCAAAGTCAACAGACCTGATAGGTTAGACTTGAAAAAGTTAAAAAAGGGCTGCTTGCTGCTAGTTGTTTCTGCTGAACTTTCTTCTATTTCAACAGAGCTAGATAGACTCAGTGCTTTAAAGTCAGGTCTGAAAGTGTCTATGTTTGGCTGCAGTCAAAGATTTGCACTGTTTCAACTTGAGCTTTTGAAGTAGATACTGCTCTGGATCAAAGGACCAAAAGAGCAACATAGGAATGCACGACAGCAGAAGGCACTGCTCAGACCGAGTTTTGCAGGAAATCATGCTAACCCTTTGTGAGTTCATTATCAGGTTCTTGTGTTCTTCAGCACACCGGATCTACCTATTCATGATTAGTGCAAACCACATCCTAAAATAGAGGAGGAAAAAGGTAAAAAAGCTTGAAAGAAGATATGTGTATGCAGGATTCAGACCCATCTCTCTGAGCCTTAAGTCTTCCAGAAAGCCTTGATGGTACATCAGAGTGTTACAACACCCAGAAATAAAATTTAACATTGAGAAGACAAGAAAGGAGTGCAAATTTTTCCTCTGTGCAGTTTCTATCTTATCCCATACATATCTGCTGTGAAAACAGCAACCAACATTTGCAGCAAACAGGAGAAAGGTTACAGGCTGAAGCTCAGCAACAGGCAGGACATGAGGAAGGTTAAGAGTAAGCCATCAGTTTCTTTTTCCTCCTCCTCAATAATTCTGCCTATGATTCAGATGGCCCCTTCACCCATAGCACAGGAACACGTCCTGATCCTGCAGCCATGAGAAACAACACCCAGCAGTTGACATTCTCCCAAGGCAAGTGCTTTCACAGATTATTCACAGATGTCACAGAAAGTGCTACTGCACAAGTCCACAGCCAGGGGAGACTTCTGGCTAAATTTGGACTAGAGATCCATAAAGAGTGTTCATTCTGTACACCTGACAAAGACTGGTGGAACTTGCAAAACCGAACCTCTGAATAGGATTTGGAAGAAAGGAGACAGGTATAAACAAGCTGGAAGCACAGGCAGGCATTTTTATCCAGTTTGCAAACCAGCAATGGATTGGAGTAATCTCCATTTCGAACAAACAAAAACACATTGAAGGAAATATTTTGAGTTTCTCTACACATAAAACTTTCCTACTACGAGGAAGAATCAGCAAGAGTTAAGAAAAAAACAGGAAATAGAGAAGAAAAATTTCTTAGCTACAGCATCGAGGCACGACCCTCAATTGTGAGGCATTTTCCCACACTGTGCCCAGATCCATCCTCTGGCCCACAACCACAGAAAAGACTGAAAATGCTCAGTTAATATTAGTATAGAAGCATGAGCTCTACAGAAGCACCAAGTTTAATAAAAATAGTGCATATACAATGAAGAAGGAAACTTAACAGGAAAATCCTTTTAGACCGTAGATATTGGCTGCATTTTTCTACTGGATTTGCATTGGTATTCAACAGGTCCACTCTATTTAACAAAGGCCCATTCTGCTAGAGTTTCAAACTCAAATCCCATGTCTATTAAGGAGTCTTTTTTCCCCCTCTTCTTTCCCCCCACAAATTTTAAAGGCTAAATTTTAGGCATGCAGCTGTAGGCACGCCACCAAAAGTACAAGATAGCATCTGCTGTGAACATGTGCTGGGAAGTCTCATGAGCCAGATTGTGCTTGCCATTACATCTCTGCAGAGTTAAAAGTGGGACCTTCCTAAGACCCTGGCTTTGGAGTTCTATATATACTTGCCTCCTGAGGGACAGGTGTATGTGCTAAAGCCCAAAACAGGAATTAGTAAATACTTTCCCAATTCCTTGGCCATCAAGACCATATATCCTACTGAAAGGGGACTGCATCACCAAGGGCCTGAAATAAGCACTAGTTCTGTGAAACTTCTTGAGGTAACACAATTTCAAGACTTCCCCCAGAGCTAGGGAAGTTCATTACTCCCATATTTAATAACATAACAAGTAACAGGGAATATCTTTTGAAAAGGGATTTTTAAACATACTTTATTCAGCAAAAGCATAACAAAGATCCCTGTGACATACATTTCCAACATTTTTCCATTCAGGCCTTGGCATCAAGTTCCAGGATAATCTCTTCCTGCCCAGTTTTGCCTTCTCATTGAAGAACCTTTAAAAGAGATCCCATTCTTTTGTAGCTTCCAGTTCCTTTTATCACCTGATCTCCCAGCCAGGACCTTGGGGTTAACTGCCATGTTTTTAAATCCCAGCCTGCAAGACAACTTTCTTGTAACTCAGTCATTTCTTTCAAAAAATGCTGCTGTAGCACAGGGACCAAGTTATTCAGGAGCTGGTCACCCTTTCACATCCTTGCCATGTCTTGTCTCTGTTACTCTGCACCTGTGTTACTCTGCAAATCTAGTCCACAGGGAGATAAAAGGGTAATAGGGCACAAAACAGCCTCAGAGCACAAATACATACTTTGTGTTGGCTTTGGATAGTGAAAGTGATAACTGCTTTACATACAGCGATGAAGACTTCAGTTAGTTGTTGACAAGTTTCCCAACAGTACTCACTGGAATAATTTGCCTAGGATAGACTGGAGTTGCCATCATAAGAAATCTTGAAGAATAGGTTAAACAAACACATTGGGAATAATATTCAAGGTACAAATGATGTTTCCTGAGGTTAGAGGGGCATAGGGCCAGATCACCTCTCACAAACCTTTCATCTTGTACTATCTGTTAAAATGATGTTCACAGTCTGGAAAAGACATACAAGAACAGATTAAAGAGAAAATATGGGGACTGCAAATCTTTCAGCAGCTCCTTTGGGAAGTCATGTCAGAGCATTTGCAAGTGAAAAAAGGGAGGATGATGAGCGACTGCAAAGACATGTAACAGAAAAACATTCTCAAGTAGCTTCCTGCTGGTACAGACAGAAATGGTTAGTAAATAACTAAACTGCTGCCAGAGGCTCAGGTTAGGATCTGTCAGCACTGCGAACTACTTGCTCAAATATGGATGGATTTTCAGGAAAGGTATCCTAGGAAAAGTGTCAGAATATCCATTTTGCACACACAGAGGTGCTGTTATCCCCAGTGATTTCAGGATATCCAAAAAGAGAAACAAAGGGACTGCAATAGTCTGCAGACAGCCATCTGATTATATCAAAGGGACAAAGTCCATCCAAACAGAGCAGATTCCTTCTCTTTGCCATCCAAACTTAGGGTTTAGTTAAGAGGATGCTTTCTCAGTCTGTAAAATACAGTATCACCTCCTTCAGGGCACACTGTAAACCACAGTATTATTCTTCTGTAATTGCCATTTTTGAACACCTGACACATATTTGTAAAATAGCAACATTATGAACAAAAGGGATAGAGTAGCCTTGCACATAGGTTAAGAAATACAATTCAGCTATATAGTGCACGCTATTCACCAGTTCATGTTCTTCTCTGCTCATTCATCCCAAATAATCACATTTAAAGGCCTTCATTCATGCACAGGCAGGATTACAGTCTAAGCTTACAAACCCCACTCCAGGGTTGAAAAAAACCAAAACATCTGTGCTAAGCCCCTACAGCTAAACTTTACATACCCATACAGAATTGCAAGGATCCACATACCCTCCAGATGGCACCAGTATAAAACCTGCTTTTTACAGACTGATTCTGACTAAATACCAGGTTTGCACTGACCACCAAAATCAGAGAATGCTGTGCTCATTACTCAACTGCTGTGTCAGCAAAGCACTTGCACATTCCCAAGGAGATGCAGCAGGGAGGATTTGAGGATCCACAGTTTTAGTATTAGGAACATTCCTTCTTCCCAGGCCTTCAGGAGGCAGCTGGCTCCAGCAGACAGACCATCCCGCTGAACTTCAGCATACGGAATAGTTCATACAACTACACCACAGATACTAGGCAGGGATCTGACAATGCTTTCACACTATGCCTTTCAAAAACAAACCGAAACTAGACGCACCAGTGCCTTGCCCACTGGGTCAAGGTGAACCAGGTAACTCCCCACAGCCTCTCTTCCCTTACGCATTTTCCCTCAGTCAGAAGGTTTCATTCTGATTTCACTTCCATCTCAGACGTGGCTGACAGAACCTATCTGAGGACAGGTTAGAAAAACTGACCTGCCTGAGACTGCAAAGGAGCAAATGCCACGCTGTCCTGTTTTGTGTCACATACTCAGTCCCAGCAGGACTGCATGCCAAGGCTAGGAAACATAGGATAAGTCCCAGCCATGTAGTAGCAGCAGTGTGTGGGCACAGTGACCCTGTGTGCAGCACGGGCAGGGTAGAACACCCTGCTACAGTACATACAGATGCATCCTTGGGTAAAGCAGCAGTAACTGGCAAAAGGTTCTTCTTAGTAGTGCTGTATACTCTGAGGCTCCTTTGTCACAGGGACCTCCCTTCTGCACACTCAAATACAATCTCGAGCAGTGTTTCATGTAGGTAGACCACGATTAGGAATCAGGGCCACAACTCTCAGGTCTTTTCTGTAGACAGAAGACCACTTCACCGAAAGCAGTAAATAGGCAGGTGTGTCAACGAAGCAGTCTAGAGCCCTACTTGAAAAACTGTAAACCCATTCTTTCCATGTTGTTATTGTTATTCTTAGATCTAATCAGAGGTGCGTTTGTAATTATTGATACAAAACCTTTTTACTTGCAATACTACACAGTTATGGCAATAAGTGAAGTTTCACGGATACACTACATTTTCACAAGTACAATGTAAAGCAAAATGGAGTGAGAACCAGGAATTCCACTCTCCTCACAGCACTAACTGCCAGAAAAATAAAAATACTCCTGGCTGTAAAGCACTGAACTGTAGTAGAAATAATACATAAATGTGTCATTCTGCACACAGTTGGAAATAACTTTTCTAACTTTTAATAACTTTAATTAACCTTTTGATTAGTTGTTTTAATTAATCATAGATGCTGTGTTAGGCCTTAAATCACTTTTACCCAGTGTTTAGCAAAAAATTGTTATAAGCTACTTTTGTGAGAACATAGCTTGGGAAAAGTACTAAAACTTTAAGTTTTGTTAAACTAACTTTGATATGGTTCAGTGAACAAAGCCTGAGAAAGATGTGCTGTTGAAGCTGGACATCTGGAATGAACTGTTTTTTTGCAGAAATCAGTAGATAAAGAATAAACAAATAATTCAGTATACATGCCAGAAGGTCCCTACCAGAGAAGGATACTAAAAAGACTAAAGATTAGCATAGAAAGTGGGAAATTAATAAGCAATAGAAGGTAGAATACTAACTAATGAAAGAGAATCCTGTAATTAAGAACCAATGAATATTAATTTGTTTGTTAAAAATGTATGAATAGGTGAAAAAGTGGTGTACTGGTGTCTGTGTGGAGGCAGGAGTTTTGTCGGCCACATACACTCCCAGTGCTGCAAATAAAGTAATGCCTTGCTTTCTAACAACACTTCAAGCCACAAACCCCATAACTAATTTAAAACTAATTCTGTTTCATTCCTTACCTTCAAGGTCTGGCTCTGAGGTAATTCATTCTTAATAATTAACTGCACACAGAGCATGTTCCAGAGTCTCCATAGGGATGGTGCCATGAAAGAAAAATTGTGTGTAACTGCCATTTTTTAATACCAAAAAGGCAATTCTGTAATTGCCTTTGAACACCAAAAAAGGCAATTCTAGGGTCAGTGCAGACCACTTTATTCCAAGAATGAAGTGTGTTTGGTACTGAACACGCAGCCCTCAATCATTAGAATTGGCATTTGAGGTGAGAAATTACAAGTACAAACTCTCTGTCTCAGGTGAACCACATCTGTCTGCTCTGAAAACCCATCAAACACGTCAAACACGTAGCAGACCTAGATACTGAAGCTCCTTTTCACCGCCCTCTGTGGTGACAGTATTGATCCTTATCAGCTGAGAAGAAATAGTCAGGTTTTTGCATTGGTGGCACCTTCAGTGTCCACTCAGCCCATCACAGCTACTTCATTTTGTTTACTTTGTACACATCTTCATAACACAGAAAATAAATAAGACATCAACAAGAATAACTCCTCATCCGTAGAGACTTTACAATCTCATTTCTTCCTTAGTACTGCTCGTAATTCTTCCTCCTCCCTTTTTTCCTTTTCAAACACACAGAGGAAAAATTTAATCTTTAAAGAACCATTTTAATAATGTCAGACAAAAATCAAAGTAAGAAACCACTGATTATGAAAATACTTGATTCCATCATATTCTGTTGTTTAAGTATCACCAAGGGGTTTGCACGACATCAAAACCATAGAAATCAAAAAGAAGATTCTGTCTGCTCTAGGAAGTCAGCTGTACTGACAGAGTTTGTGCATCTTTGCAAATATCAGGCACTTACAAAGACCATCAGTTTACTGGAACAAAACAGATAACTAAAGAGAAATAAAATTCTTTAACTCAAAACATTCCACTTCCAAGGTGCTGGCCTATAAAAAGCAGGTACACCATGCCCATTAGGAAAAAAAAAAAAGAAAATAAACATAAAAAGGATATATTAGAGGAAAAATGGCTCATTTTGAACCTACAGGTTAGTTACAGGCCAACCAAAACAGCCTAAATTTTTCATATGTCCTTCTACTTCTCAATTTACTTTAAGTCTTCAGGGACAGCAGAACAGAAGCAGTAAACTGGCTTTCTAAGAGGGGACAGATGCAGACTACAAGGTCCCTCTCCATGTTACTGCTGTTTGGACCAGCAGGCATTTGAGTGCTCTCTTCTGCAGTTGTTCTCAGCTCCTGTAAGAAACCAACTACAATTTTCCCAAAGTCACTTGTACAGAGGTCGTAAAAAAAATGAGGTCCACTCAATGCTGGCAGTGAGCCCAATCAGACTAAAATGATGTTGATACTCACCAGGTGATAAAAGAAGCTAAAAGTGTCTTGTCTGTTGGCAGCTCTGAGCTACCAGTCCCACGAGTGAAACAAATAAGCTAGCAGGGGCTGTGCACCCCTTTTGTAGGCTCCTCTCTAGTTGCAAAACACAGTAAAAAAATAAAAGTGTAAGAAGGTTACTGTAGTGCAAGCAGTGTACAAGGACTACATTTTTACTAGACTGATGCAAACATTATCTTCCAGTTGAGTTCAATTTCACAGTCCAAGGCAAATGTTAAAGCTACAGCTTTTATTTTTAGAAAGAACTTCAATATTTATCTCTGAGAGACTTAAAAAAAAAAAAGTCTTTGAAGAATTTAAAAAGTTGCCTCAGCTAATCAACTTCCCTTTTTCAAAGACTTGGTGTCAAATCGGTATGATTTGATGGAAAGGGAAGCAAAGTGGGGGAAAGACAAAGAAACACTCAAATCATTATAGATAGGTCAGCCACATGTCTCTAACGAAGAGCTGGTGGTCATAACTTTCATGTTGTATGGTTGCATTGATATTAGGTTCATCTACAAATTCTATTTCACACGCCTGGGTGCTGCAAGGAGAACTCTCCAGCTCCAAGACTGTTATGTTGTTTGGCACCGATGAAACAAGTACATTCCTTGGAACATAAAGGGTCAACTGAGGACCACGGGCTGGCCAGTAGCGACCAAGATTAAAGCCATTGATCCAAATTTGCCCCTGTTAAGAGAGAAAGAAAAAACAACAACATTTTAATAATTCGTCAGAGATCAAACGACAAAATAGCTTTAAGTGTAACGCTCTTCATATAGTAACTGAATTTCCTTCATCTTTCAGTTTGATAGAACACAAAACCAGAAAATCTGTTTGAGAAAATGCTAAAGACAGTCAAAGGAATCTAAATTCCTTGAGCAGTTAAAGCTATCATTAATATTTAAAAAGAAAGTGGTCAAATACTGCAGCAATTCCAAATATCACAATATTTAGGAAAACAATTGCAAGTTCGTCGCACTGAATTTTGCACCAAGTTTAAGATCAAAACAAACCTGAAAATTGTATTTGCTTGAAGCTGATTGTTAAAAGGAGAAAAAACTCACAGAAGAAAAATGCAGATCCTAATTCTGTTGTGGCTCTCTGTACAAGTGTAAGACTACACTACCTTGGTAGTCCTTTCCTGTTATGTGATTTCATGGAAAAGCCATAGTTTGTCTAGACACATGAAACTCAGATGTCTCTTATACTTAGTCAACAAAAATACTTGTGAAATCACACTGCAAGAAAGTACTGTATTTTGCTGCGGTTACATACAATCATTAAAATCTTTGGGGGTCTGCTAGTATTGGGTTAAATGAAATTGTGGTTAACTTGGCATAAAATCTCCTTAAATCGCTTTTTATAGTTGAGGTGGTCAGAACCCCTAGTTCAAAATATTGTCCTAACATCATTAATACCTTAAGTTCAAAAGATTTTAAAAAATGGGCAAGGAGAAAAAGAAAAAAGTCAAACCAATCATTTATACACCACAAAACAGACACACTGAAGTGACACAAATGCAGATTCTTCCAAAAGTCTATAAATTGGCGGGATGTAGAATGTTTAATAAAACTGTACACTGACTCCTACTGAGTTCAGCTGAGTTTTGCTTATTAAGCAAGACAGAAGGGAAAATATACAACTGATTTGGATAAATAACTTGCTTTTACTCCTTCAAAGTGTCTTTTCACCGTATGTCAAACAAGATTTCAGTGTCAAGAAAAGGGATGGGAAACAGATAAATGCATCTGTGTTTTCTCCTTTTGCTTTGGTCTTTGGTAATCAAAATACAGAGGAAAAACAAACTAACTCATAGCATTGATGTGCATGATAAAAATAATAAAATTGTCTGAATCAGTGGAAAGTAAGGACTTTTACTGAATTCAAGTAATTTCTAAAGTTTTCTGGGATAACTGAAATCAGAACAATATTTTAAAAGGATTTATAGAGGCACAATTGTAATATGGTGAGTATTGCTGTTCAGGCTGTTTCAGAGGTATCTTTCTTGTGTTTCCTTTTTCAAGTATTTATGAAACCAAATTTTATGAAACATGCAAGAGAAACTTTTAAGGAGTTAGTACATTTGCAAATGCAGTTCAGTTATTTCAGCTCTGTATCCACTTCCGTGGTATAAGATCCTATCTTGCATCGTTCTGCCAAGGTGTTAATAAACTTTGACCTCAAAATTTTTTTCTTTAATCAAGTTTATCTTTATTCAAACTCTCTACTTTGCTGCTGTAGTAGTTTTAGAAGACAACATAGCATTAATGCCAACTCCACCCCCACCCAAGATTAATTAGTGTACCCACTAGACAGATAGTAGCCCTCCTCCTACAGACACTGACAGTAAACCTGTGGGAAGTAGGTGTTTACTGTAGGAATCATCTGCATTATAGTTCAAATGCTGGCAGTATGATCAGACAGGTCTCTGTTTCTGATCTTTATCAGTCACTGGTTGCAACGCATTTTTGCAGTAAAGCTATAAACTTAAATTTCTCAATTCCAAATTGTCTTTATTAACACTGAAGTTTCTAAAGACTGTGCACACTCCGGAATTTGTGTGTCCCAAACCAGCAAATTATGACACTATATACACTACCAATGAAAATGACCTAGACAAAATAAAAGAGGGAGAAATTGTATCTTCAGTAGCAAGATTTCCCTTAGCAGGGAAAGCAACTACAGCCCACGATTCCACATAAATCAAGAACAGTCCTGACTCCAAATCCTATTTTCTGTTGAGGAAAAAAATAGGTCCAATAAATCTAACCATACATTCAGCATGTTTGCTCAAGAGCATCGTGATTCTTCAAGGGAGGGTGGAGGAGGTTTTATTACTAGTTAAGGGCTTAAAAACCACTGAAGACAATCAAGCTACAACAATAGGGCATGACTCTTAAGGCTGCAACCCTTCCTTCCAGGCTGTCCACCATGCTATATTCCTTGCCTTAGTATGCAAAGGCAGAACCACCATTAGGACTATAAGTTTCCTTGATAAGTGTTGCTTCCATGGTTTTCCAACATCTCAAATAGGTGAGTTTTAACTCCTATTAAGAATCCCTCTCCACACTTTGGCATCAGCACTCTATATAGAGCCACTCAAGGAATTAAGGCCCAGATACAATGGGAAATGAGTGGAATTTATACTCTTAAGGCCCTCTGCCTTAAAGGTATTTGTTCATTGCTAAAGTTACCTGGAAGTCTCAGTTTCCACACCCAGCATCACCTCAATCTTATTACTCTGGGATATCTTATTTAAAACTCTGGACCAATCCATATAAAGCTTGAAGGATCAATTCATCAGCTCGACTTACAGTTCATCTGGGATCTCTCACCATGACTGCTTTAGAGGGTATACAAACTATGTAAAACAAAGGTTTCTATAGGTCAGAGGAAAAGATTTTCACCAATACATAAGAATTCCTGGACTAATTTGCCATTTTATATATGAATTTGCCAATAGGCAGGTATGGCCACCACGCTTCCTAAAGAAGATTTATGACCGATGGGGTCACAGAATTTACTGAAAAAGTCTCAGATTCCAGTTGCCATGCAAAAAAAGCTATTTTTAAATTCTATTCAGTGACTGAGACATGCACATATATGCAGGAACAGGGACCAAGTCAGACTTCCTCATCCAAGCTCAGTGCCAGCAACACTAAGCGCCTGCAATGAACCACAGTCTTCTCCATATTGTGAAGTGTTTTAACCACTACAATACTGGTAGATAAGACAGATCAACAGCAATTCCTTCTCCTTTTTTTTATTTCCTTTCCTTTATTTTAATAGCAGTAAATTAATTGTTCCAGAGGGGAACAGTTTTGCTACCTAACGCTGTCACAGATACTTCCCTAAACCCTGGATTTAAATGCTTAGGCTTCCAAGAGGAGTGGCACTTCAGTGCACACATTCTGCTCCCTCTGTCCCACCAGCAAGCTGAGCTGCTCCTTACCCATTCTGCATGCTGGTGGTTTCAAGCATGGCACTGTGAAAACACACTCCTTGCTGCTCTAGCTATGCTCAAGCCCTCTGAGAAGTTCCCATTAACAGATCTGTCCACAGGCTTCCCACAGCAGTGCTCCCTGATCCATTCAGTCCAGGTACAGGTAACCTCCTCCATGCATTCATTACATCTGTATCTATGGGCACAACACCAGCAGTGAAGTCCAACCCTATGCTTTGCAACAGGATGTATAGTTCCTCACACAGTACTTCCAATATGTTCATAGGTACTTTTAACCAATTCATACAACCAAGAAAGTGTCCTGCAGCACATCACTTTCTCCGGAATAAAAAACTGTTACCTCAAGGCAAGTATTCACTTTCTTCCCTACAACAAGCTGTTTCTGCTTCACATCTCAAGAAAAAAATACACAAAAACTCTCTCACCACTAAATGCAGCCTTTCTAAACAGCCTGACACTTGATTTTCCTCACTGTTGAAAAACTAGGGTGGGTTGGTTGTATTGTTTTGGTTCTTTTTGTGATTGCTCCACTTTTTAGACCAATACCACATGTCTTTGGAATGTGTTTCCCTTTTCTTAATGTTTTATCTCTAGATTTACCTAAAGCAAAGAATAGATTTCTCAGTTATTTAAATATATTTGAAACACCCCACCACTACAACCAACTTCTACCCATTCAAGAGAGGTGGACTTTAATTGTCCATAGAAGTTTCAATAGCTTTCTAAGCAGACTTTGAGTTTTTACAGCAAAAAGTTGTACCTTTGTCCAGCCAGGAAAATTGACGTAGGTGTCTTGTGGCAAGTCTGGAATCCCTCCAGGAATTGAAAGACTACCAGTGTAAAACGTAGGTACTTCGTCATTCAGTGGATTGCCAACAGATCTCTCCGGTTGATCAAAGAGAGGAACAATGCCATAGTTCACTGCTCCATCTATGTCTAGAGGATACATTTCCCATCCAACAAGTATATCCTGAGCAAGAGTTAAATTTGAAACTAGACCCTAAAAGGAAGAAGAAAAAACAACACTAAAATATAAGATAATTAGCTTATGTTATTGAAGTTATTTGTCTGCAACTATAAATCAGTCAGGAATAAAATCTGAATCAAAGTACTTGCAACAGCTGGCTGCCAATCTGTGTATGAAAAAGTCAACATCTGGTCTTCACCAAGTTACAAGCTCTGCTTAAGAATAAAGGGCTTCATTTGTTCTCTGTGAGAGATCTGTTCCTCCTCAAAGTTTTAAGCTTTCACTGATACCCAAGAGTTTGTTTTCAAACTTTTTTCCTGTGATTGGGAAAATAGATATTTTGCTTCAACATTAACATGATTACAAAACCTAGGGCTTAACAAAAAGCAGAAGCAACATTAAGTATCATTAAGTCTGTGATACCATCATTTGGTAACACTGAGTCACTAACCCAAGACATTAACCTGCACAATAGCAGAGAAAGTGGTATTTACTTCCTACAAATCTCCTCCAGATAAGATAAAGTATCATAAAAACCAATGCACATGCCCAATTCAGTGAAATACTTTAAGCTTACAGTCAGCTTTAAGCCCACAGAGTGCCATTTCGTTTCCATGGAACCACGTACGCATTGGTTCACAGCACACCAGGGTACTTGCACAATGGGTGCAAAGGCAAGATAAGGCCATGATTTAAGAAGAATGAAAGGAAAATTAAGTTACCCCTGCACACATCCTAATTGTGTTATAGTAGTAGTTCCTAAAGTGGTATTTCAGTGTGATACAAGGGGTTGATTTTAACTGCTTGAATACACCCTGCATAGAAGTTGTTTTTCAGCACAATTTAAGTTCTGTTGCAAACACATGTCAAACAGGAACAAGTAAAACCACAGTTCCATGGCTTTGGAGGGCTGATACTATGTTGTGTGTCTGTTGTGATGTCTAATAAGCATTGCATTGACTCCACAGACCTCATCACCTGTACAAGCACTAACTGGTTTTCTCTTCCTTTACCTAAATGTCCACTTTGCAGAACAGGAGCTTATTTTTCTTATGTCAAAATAAAATATCTGCAGAGTGTTAAGTGACAAAACCTTTCTATACAATCTAGACTCTATTCTGTCTAGCAATCAACTGAAGTAATGCAATGCCACTTTAGGTCAAACCTTCTAACCTGCCTCCCTAAGCTCATCTGTAGGCACTATGAACAGTGGGATTTTTCAAATGATATGAATTGCCTACTAAACATTATTACTTTGGTCTGCATAAGAACGCACATTCAGTGGTCCAGATGTGGATATAAATTTTCCAAGTATAACTGAGACACAGATGACAGTGAGCATGTGAAAATATAGAAAAAAACAGAAACCACACTATTCCCTCTTTTGTGTCCTTCAACAACAAGACTTAGGTCAGAAAGACATTTTAAAACTAAAATCCTTTTAAGATTCCTTCACAAAAGCTAAATGCCTATTTTGATTTCAAGCTCAAAAAAGTGATAAAACCCCAGCCAAACAAAACCCTGGAAACCATCCTATTTGCTTAAAAATGTGAGACTTCACAAGGCAGGAACTTCTTCCACTAACGTGATTTTCAAAAGCACAAAATATCTAAAACCCAAGGTATCATTATTTCCAGTTTTCAAAATCAACATAAACAACAGCATGATGGAGGAATTTTATGGGAAGAAGCAATGCACACAGTCCAAAACTACCTGAGAAAGGCCACTTTTTCTACATAGAAGGATCCTGGGTTTAGAGTATTATTCTCACCAGGGACATGTCTTCTAAACTTGCTTTCACTCTTAAATCTTTAAACGGTTGAAACCCTGGTATAAGTGTGAATCTCAGCTCAACCACAGCAACACTGAGCACCTCCCTAATCCAACCTCTAACCCTCTATTTTGTTACCTTAATTTAGCATTAAGCACCTAAGTTTCCTTATCACCTGCCTGTTATTAAAGACACAAAAATATTGTTGGTGCTTCAACATGAAAGCAAAACAGCGGGACACTAGCTTCCCTCTCCTACCACTCAGATAAAGGTGAAGTGCCTTGAAGAGACAGCATGGACAGAGTTGGCACTACTGCTACCCACTTGTGTCCTAATAATATCAAAAAATAGAAAAAAAAAGGAATGCTGTGAACTCTACACAGCACAAACACAACACAAGACTGGCCTCTACAGCACTCCTCTCTTTTATCAACTAGCACACAGCACTGGGGATCCCATTAAGTCTAAAACCAAAAAAGTTTACTTTTTGCCCCTGCCCTTCCTAGTGCTACATTAGTGGCACCTCCATGGTATTGGGTTTACATGGCAAGGTTTTGGTAGCAAGGGGGGCTGCAGGTGGGACTTTTGTGAGAAGATGCCAGAAGCTGCCCCATGTTGGACAAAGACAGTTCCAGCTGACTCCAGGACAGATCCATTGCTGAGCCCATCAGTGACAGTGGGAGTGCCTCTGTGATGACATTTTTAAGAAAGGCTAAAAACCCCAAACCTGTGTAGCAGCCGTGAGACAGGAGTGAAGAAAAATGAAAACAAAGAGCCCCAGGTAGTAGAGATAGTAGAGAAGGAGGGGGAGAAGGTGATCTAGGTGCAGGAGCAGAGATTCCCCTGCAGACAACAGTGACACAGCCTGTCCCATCACAGCCCACGGAGGTCCATGGTGGAGCACATATCCACCTGCAGCATGAGGAGGATCCCAGGCCAGAGCACTTGGATGTACCCAAAGGAGGGTGTGACCCTGTAGAAGCCTGTGCTGGAGCAGGCTCCTGGCCGGACCTGTGGATCTATGGAGAGTAGCCCACGCTGGAGCAGGTTTGCTGGCAGGACTTGTGACCCGGTGGGACCCACACTTGAACAGTCTGTTCCTGAGGACTGCACCCTGTGGAAGGGACCCATGCTGGAGCAGTTCATGAAGAACTGCAGTCCATAGTAAGGACGCACACTGGAGAAATTCGTGAAGGACTGTCTCTCATAGGTAGGGCCCCATGCTGGAGCAGGGAAGAGTGTGAGGAGGAAGGAGCAACAGAGACAGCATGTGATGAACTAACTGCAACCCCCATTCCTTGTCCCCTTTCCTCGCTCAAGGGGAGGAGTTAGAAGAATCACGAGTGAGGTTGAGCCTGGGAAGAAAGGAAGGGTGTTTTTAAGATTTGTTCTTATTTCTCATTATCCTACTCTGTTTAATTGGCAATAAATTGATTTCCCCAAGTCAAGCCTGTTTTGCCCATGACGGTAATTGCTGAGTGATTTCCCTGTCTTATTTTGAACCACAGATTTGTCATTGTATTTTCTCCCCCTCTCCTGTTGATGGAGGAGTGACAGAGTGGCTCTGTGGCACATGGTTGCAACCCACCACGGCCACTCATGCATGGAGCTGACAGTCCCAAAGTGCAGCACAGACCCAGAAGCACTTGGAAGCTTTCTAAAAATTATCTCTAACATCTGACCAGTCCAAATTTGAACTGGCACTTTTGCATGGTAAAGTGCTTGTGAGACAGCCTTTCCCAGCCACACTGAAATTATTGCAAGGGCACACTGCTGACAAATGAAATGGGAGAGGGAGAGAGACACAAAAGTGTATATATGTACACATACAAACCCCAAACCCACCAACCTCCCAAATGCAATCCCAGGATTCACAAACTTCAAAGTACAATCAAGTTCTATATCAATTTCCAACCCATTTATGGAGTTTATACAAGCAGTTTTTGCACATTTTAAAATGTTAGCTACAGGCTCAACTCAATCTGAAAGTCTTGTGGGCGACAATGTAAGTGAACCAACAAAAAAAGTTTAAAATATGTCTGGCAGTTTTTAATTTCACATTGATTTCAGTGACTGGAAAAACTCAAATGAAAACTAGTGAGTAGTTATATTTTGAGGTAAAGTTCCAGTTGTGTAATCCTGACCTTTTTGCTCTTTCTATCCCACTACGTTTTTTTTAACATTACAATACCATAACTCAATTGATTTTACTTACCTTAAAGTCATTATTGTATCTACCAAAGTTGACTCGGCCCATATTCTCTACCAAGAGGTCCAGATTTGCTCCAGCCCTTCCAGTTATATTTATCGTAAGTGATTTGCCCCTTTCAAGAACACCCTGAGGAACCTAGAAAACAACAAAAATACCCTGTTATTTGTTTTTTCAACTTGCATGAAGAAAACAAAAATGATAAAGAAAAAAAATAAGTAAAAAAAAAATTTCCTGACTTGCTACGTCAATGTTCACATTTTGGTACACATCAAATAGATGTGCTAATGAGTTTTGATGCACCTGATTCAAAAAAAGCAGGTTCCCAAATTTAGTCTACTGACTGAAAAGATGTTGGCAATATCAGTGATTTAAAGGGGCTTCATCTTCCAATTAAGCATGTATCAATATTTAGTTTTATTTATTCCTATTCCCATAAGGAAAAAAGAGCTTGACTTGGACATAAAGGTGATCAGAGTTCAGCATAGGTCAAATATTAATTAAAAAATAGATGATAAAAGTCCATGAATTTATATTAATTCTCATTAAGCAGGAATAAAACCCTGCTTACGGGAAGAAAGACAAATTTCACATTCTGTACAATAAACTTTTTTTTTCCTGAAACTGTGATCAGAAGCCAGTTTCATAAGCTAAGACATAGGCTCAGGCTTTCTCTTCCTCCCACCCTCAAAGGAAAAAATAAGAGAATAATAATAAAAAAAAAAATCTATGGAAATACTGCAGAAAGCCACCAAGCATATATATCATTAACACATCTCATGAACCTGAAAGTAAACCCTTTCTCTAGGTCTTTTACTCACTTAAGTCATGAATCTGTGTCAACATTCAAATTTCAAAAATGGCAAGATAATAGTCATGTTTTCTCAAATACAAACTTGAACATTTGGTATGAATTAACTATATATACTTCCTTATTTCCTTTGTGTGATTAAATAAGATCAGGGTTGTCTTGGTAATCTAGAGAAAGGGGGAAAAAAACCCCCGTAGACTGCATCCATGGCTTCCATGAAGGCCACTCATGGCAGAAATGAACACCAGCAAACAATGCTTTTACCCCATCAACAGAGACATAGGCACGATCATGGACTCCGTTTAAAGGTGAAGTCAGTTCCGTTGGCTCCGTACAGTTTTTTGGAAGTGTAGTTCTGTACAGTACAAACCCAAAATACTAGGAAAAGAAAAGAAAGAAAAAATACCCAAGCTGATTCATGAACCAAGCAATTCCGTAGTTTCAATTCAGGTCAGAATTAGAAATATCCCATATTTCTGCCTACATGGTGGGATTGAAATGTTAACTTTCATTCACTTCAGATAGCGTCTATCATAGACACCATTTCAGATTAAAATTCACTTTGACCTTTAGGTAATGGGTGTAAGTCCCACAGAGTTTCCACTGTTAAATTTCATCAGAAGATTAATGCAACTTACAAGACAGGGCTCTATCTAAGAGGTATTTCCTCAATTAAAAACAAAGCAGTTAATGACCAACAGTATTATTTCTTCATTAAAATCAATGAAAAGATAGCTGGAAAATCCCTTCATAACTGACTTCACTGTCACCCACTGCCCATAAATTGACAAATTCATCAAGTCAATATTATCTAATATTATCAAATTATCTATTATCTTTATCTATCTAATTATCTATTATCTTTAAATACTGCATGGCTTACATCAGGAACATTTAGGAATATTTTTCACTAAGTTCCTCATCAGGAACAGAAAAAAAGTCATAGCCATTACTGAGACCTGGACAGGTTGGAGAGTTGGGTGGAAAGGAGACTAATGAAGTTCAAAAAAGGCAAGTGCATGGTCCTGCACCTGTACACCCCATGCAGCTGTACATGTTGTGGGCTGACCTGCTGAGAAGCAGCTCTGCAGAGAAGGACCTGGGGGTCCTGATGGATAACAAGCTGTCTCTGAGCCAGCAGTGTGTCCTTGTGGCCAAAAAGGCCAATGGTATCCTGGGGTGTATTAGGAAGACCATTGCCAGCAGGTTGAGGGAAGTGATCCTGCACCTCTACTCAGCCCTGGTGAGGTTGCATCTGGAATGTCATGTCCAGTTCTGGGCTCCCCAGTTGAAGAAGGACACGGAACTACAGGAGAGGGTCTAGCAGAGGGCTATGAAGATGATTTAAAAAAACCCCAACAGTCTCTTAAAAATCTGAAAGTCAATACTTCAGAGAGGAGAGGAATAAAGGTGAAGCCTGGACAGCACAGATACCGATATTCACAGGAAGAAGAAAACCTCAGGTGCAAACCAGGAGCACTGTAGAATACGGAAAGGCCTCCAATGCAAAAATCCTGGATACCTGTACAATACTATTACTTCTGTGCTGGGATAAGGTATAAAACATGACATAAGAAGAGTAATACCACAGAGGGTTATTCAAATAAACTTCACAAAATTACTGCAAAGTGCCTACTGAAGGAATCCTTACCTGCTTTAGCTGAACAAAGGTCAATGGATAAGTGCTTTTCACTGGTCCAGAAGGTGACAGCCCATCAAGAACCTCCACCACAGTGCCCACCTGCAGCATAGAAAAAGCAGATATGTGAAGGTCAGTAAGTTTCAGTCCAAATATAACAGCTTGCATACCACCAAGCCAGCTCGCTGCATCTGTCTAGAAAGTTAATAAATCTTTACATCATCCTTGCAGACACATTAATAATACAGTACAGTACAGACAACTGATGAACTCTGAAAGAAACATGCTACATGTGGAGCAATGTTTTAAAAGAGTAGATGTTCTAAATTTGCTATGCATTCTTAAAAATAAAAATGACCCTTTATTATTTAAGAAAAACTAACCCAGGACTTTCTCACCAAATTTCTATACAAACACAACTGCTCTGGACAATTATTAGAAAACAACTACATTATCTAAATTTTGCTCAATTATACTTAGACTCAAGGTAGGGAAAGTGTCACTGATATCTACTGAGTTACTCTGAAATCATTCTGAGCTAAGTAGGGATACAATTTGGTTCCATCAAGAGCTATCCAAGATGAATTTACCCTATTTAATCTTAAATTATTTTAGAAATTTCAAGGCTGTCATTCGGTTGTCACATGTAAGTAGCTGGACTGATTTTAGTAAGACTGGGAGTAAGGTTTAGAGTAGTCAGATACATAAATACCTTGCTGAATGAGGACTTAGATGTGTACAATTAAATTGCCTTTTGTTGCCATCCACTATTTCCTTTTGCAATTACAAAGTTTTCTACCAATCTACAATTCTGTCTTGAAGTCTATGATCAATTTTAGGTTAGTCAAAATGCCCACAATATGCCTACTCTCTTACAAGCTCAAAAAATCAAATTTTTCCTGCAAGATGTCAATCTGTTTCACCAGGATTATCGTCACTGTTCAGTGGTGTTCAGTTCAAATTCAAAATACTTCTCAAACACAGATTTACATCCAAATGTTCGAGAAAAAAAGAACAGCAAAAAAATTTAGGTTTTTACAGTCTTGTAAAACTGTACTGCAAGAGCATTCACAGCAATTCAAATTTCTGAGGCTACTTAAATAACAGAACTGTTGAATTTTTTTGTGCGCATACACGAAAACAGTGCTGAAATATTAAAATGTACATACAGCATTTTGCAGTGATGTAACAGAAGCCAGCACGTATCATCTATGTACACATAATTAATTCTGCAGTATAGTAGTGGGTTTGGCTGGGATACAGTTAAATTTCTTCACAGTTGTTAGTATGGGACTGTGTTTTGGATTCTTGTTGGAGACAGCATTGATAATACGAGGATGTTTTTGTTACTGCTGAGTCCAGCTTACACAGAGTCAAGGGCTTTTCTGCTTCTCTCTCCACCCCAGCAGAGAGCAGGCTGGAGGTGTACCAGAGGTAGGGAGGGGACACAGCTGGGACAACTGACCCCCAGTGACTAAAGGGATATCCTGTACCATATGGTGTCATGCTTGGCAATAGAAGCTGGGAGAAAAAGGAGGAAGGGGGAGATGTTTGGAGTGACAGTGTTTTTATCTTGGCAAGTAACCAATATACATGAACTATTCAAAAGGTGTGTGATGTGGCACTCAGGAGCAGAGTTTAGTGGTGAACAGGGTGGTGCTGGGTTAACACTTGGACGTGAGGATCTCTGAGGTCTTTTCCAACCTTAATGATTCTGTGATGGAGCCCAGTTTTCCTGGGGATGGCAGAACACTTCCCTGTGGATAGGTAGTAGTAAATGAACTTCTTATCTCGCGTTACTTATGTGTGCAGTTTTCACTTCACTTGTGCCTGCAATTTTTGCTTTATCTACTAAACTATCTTTATCTCAACCCACAAGTTTTCACACCTCTACCTTTCCAATTCTCTCACCCACCTCACTGGAGGAGAGCGAGTGAGCAGCTGTGTGGTGCTCAGCTGCCTACCAGGATTAAACCACAACAAGCACGTAGACACAGATCTAAACCAACTTTTAAAATTAGCTTATCTTAACTCTAGCTAGGAACAAGAAAGCAGAAGGATGTCATAAGTATACAAAAGGTAATGGTCATCACTACCTGCAGGTTGGGTCACTCTCACTAGCCCACAGCTAAGCATGTTCACTCAGGCAACAAGCCTGATGGTCAAACAACGGCTTGCAAAATTGTCATGAAGGTAGTTTGCTCTTACGTTTTCAGTTTAAACATCGTACCTAAAATAAGTGTCACCTTGTACAGAATAAAATTCCCCAAATATTCCATACTGTGTATGTGATCCATTCCTTATCTTGTGCTCCTTCAAGGGAGCCAGTAATGTTATAGCAATATGCAGGACTTGGCAGGCCACAGTAGAGATTGAACTACCAGGTTTTCTACAACAGCTGTAAAGCAAGAGATGCACAGACATTGGCAGAGTTAATTTACAGAACTAAACAACAAACCTATGAGCATTAATAGTCTTAGCCCAGGTGGACAGCGAAATCAGAAGTGAATGTAAGCAGCATTAAGACACACACAGTCACTTGAATGAGTTACTAACTGGCAATGAGTGCTGCTCTGTGCCTTGCTGAACTGAGTATTAGCAGCTTGTACATGTGGCTGTTTGACTTTGTTTTTAAGTTCCTGCTACCAAGGGGGCTTCTATTCTATTAATATGGTTCAACCACATATGATTCACTCAGGGACTGGGCTGGTAGAAGCTCGTTTCTTTGAAACATCAATGTATTACTTTTGTTCAGCTTTTCAGTCTTCAGTTGTGTGTACAAAAAACCCCTCAAGATCTGGTCTTGCTGCAAGGTCCTGTTGACTGCTACTTAGTGGACAATCAGCATCACAAGAGAAACCTAACAGTAAATTCAAAAATCACAAATATTGTCAGGAGTTTTTAAAAACAACCAGAAGAGCAACAAATGACTACTAATAAAAAATAGCAACATTTTAGAGCAAAGTCTACAAAACTGAAGCGTAAGACCAAGCATGAAAGGAAAAAGAAACAAAATAGCTGCAGCTGCTGTTCTGCCTTTGCTTGCCCTCATTCATCATCTTCAGCGCTTCTCTTTTGCATCTATGCAACAAGACTTTTTCCTTATCACCTGCTTTCCTGTCTTCTTCTCTTATATAACATCAGTGTCTCCAGCATATTTTAATAAATTATATTTTTCCCACCCAGAAGGATTCTTCAAAATAATTTAATAGCTCAAATGAGCTCAAATGAACAATTGCCTGATGAGGGGAGTTGGTACATAAGGACTGAATTGTCATAGAATATCTTGTGGGGAAAAGAATCAATAGAGAACAGCCCACTCTGGTTACATGTACCTCTGTTATGTATAACATATGACTCCTGAAAATACTCTGGAGTCTCCTTTCTCTTTTCCTTTTTGAGAAAGTGACAAGGGAGTTGGTTCACTGCAGTAGATTCACTGCTCTGGATAGCAGACGGACTGCTGGACCTCAGCTGCACAGTGAAGCTTCACACAGTACCTGTTTTAGCACTGTCACTGCAAATGATATAGCTGGGAAGTTTACTATTACCAAAGCCATGTCCTATTATTTAAAATATTCCCTCTCTGATATTCACCCAAATACATTCAGGCTTCTCCATACAACAAGGTGCATTGGACCCAGTCCCAGCAGGGGCTAGAATGGAGTCGGGAGGAAGGCTTTGGCTGGGATGGTACAAACCCTCTGTGATTTGAGATTCATCCCGTGCTGTGGGGTAGCCAAGCAGAGCAAACAGCTGCTGAAGTTAAGCAATGGGTCAGAGAGCAAAAAGCTGCTTTTTTCACAGAAAACAGTTCTGGAGGCTTTCAGTGCAGATGGCAGTATATGTACAGGCATGACATGAACCTCATGCCATCTGGATTCCTAAAACTGCTGTGTGGAGAGTAAAACACTTCCTCTCAATAAAGCAGGAAGCATAGAAGGTGAAGGAACAGGGCTCCCCATGTGATGGCCCCGTCAAAGCTGTGATATTTGAGCAAGTTTGGTCATCTGACTCCTTTGTAAGATGGGTGTCTGGATCAGGGACCCAGAAGCATTCATTTAAGGCATGAAAGAGAAAGTTCATCATTCTAGTGAAACTGGACAGCCTTATCTGAGAGCCATGATCCATGAGAAGATCAGAGTCAAAATCTGATAGCTGGGCTCCTAAGTGCTGGCAACCCTAGACAGCGGCCACAGTGGTGGATGTACTGATAAGAGCATATAATGAGTCACAACTGCCAGTTGTTGCTGAACATAATACAGATCTGTTTCAATGCCACTGGTGAACCACTTTGTGCATTTAACTATTTCTGCCCACTACTTGAGCAGAATGACTTGAAAATGTCTGCAAAGCCTTATCACTACCAAGTTGTGCAACACTTCGGTTGCAGTACATAACAGATCAGATATATCACTAACTGGAAAAATGGCTGCCAAATTAAATTACAAAGTAAAAAATCAAAGCATTAGGAGTTACCGTATCCAGCACACCAACTGCAGGAATCCTCCACCTCAAAATTCGTCTGTGCCCAGCAGAAGGAATATAGCCAAGTTCATACCTGCTCTCTCTTCTTCCCTTTAAACCACCCTCTTCACTCACTGCAGGAACCTACTTCTCAATCATATCTCACAAAAAATTGTCCTTGGTCCTAAAACAATGGTGCTATGGACAAACTCCAGATACCTGCAGGCTGACCAGCTACACCACTGTTGTTGTACAGGATACAGCAAGGTTGGGTTCAGCATGCTAAGTTCTGTGTGCTTCTCCCTCAGCAAGAAACCAATTTAATTTCTCTCGTCAGCTACAGATTTGCACAAATCTTGTAAGAAACTTTATGACTCCAAAATTTATCAAAAATATTCCATATTCAAAATTTAAATGTATAGAAGTACTTAAAAGATACGTATATCCTACCTGCTGCTTCTACTTCAGAGGCATCACCAGCTACAGAAACAATCTTTGCTCATAGCTCTTATGGTAACATTCCCCCAGCTACATTACTCATACATGAGTTATCTTCGATAACTGTGATTCTATTGTGTTAATAGTATATTAATTTCAGTTAAGTAAATCTTCAGGTACCTACTGAATATTGTAAAAATCACCTTTTTATGTCCAGATAAGACACATTTTCTCATTTTCAAACATGGGCATGATTCCTAACTTTCAAGTTCTGTTCCCTCCTTCCTGAAAGTTTGCTTTCAAGGTTTTCCTCTTTATTTTGTGGTATATCTAGAGCTTGCCATAACACCCTTATAAACAGCTTTTTGTAAAAAGGAAACACAGAGCGTTACAAAAGATACATATTACAGATGTTAATTTACCTTCTGCAAGCGAACCTTCCCATATGCAAATTTGGGTGTTGTTGGAGGGATAAGACCTTCTGGTAACTGCTTATACTGGAAAGAGAAGAAGGAAAAAAAACACACTCAAAACTTAAATACAAACACACTTTAACTGAATTCTCACTTTATACTTTACAACTTACAAACTTCGTAAACAGAACTTTGGCTAAAAGTAAATAATCTCACTAAAGGTTACAGATACATCTAGTCTTAAGATGGAGAAGGTTTTTTTAAAGAAAAATCTGACTTGATCACATATGGTAAAAATTTTTTAATAACTATTCAACTCAAGGCAATGGTAAAAGGCATAACAAATAAACTGAGCTGCCAAAGAATCACAGTGCCCTTGGAGCCCTCCTGTGGCTTCAGCCTGAGTTACTTCTACGAGTCTTCTGCAGTCATCTCCCCAGTCAATAGGGGCTTGAGTGAACATTTCAAAGTCTGTAAAACAGTATTTCCACCTGACCCTTCCTTAGCAGCACTTCCATATGGGAATTTTTAGCCTCTTGTGCCTTTCCTGCTAATCCATTACTTCCTAGGCTGGGGTCTTTGAGAAGCACAGCTTTGAGACCACAGCTTCTCAAACCTCTGAGGTCCCATCTTTACCTTCCTCTAGTCCTGGTCTAGACAACTGCCCAATCAATCACAAGGAAACATGACAAGGAAACACTGACCACGGATCTACTTCTGGTTACTTCTTGCCTTATATTTCTAGGAATAACCACCTGACATCAGCAGAGAGAAGGGATGAAGGGCATCCACTACTTTGAGGAAAGGCAGACCAGACCAAGCTTTCTGCTCCATAACCTAGCCTTCTCTTTTGTGAGCCCACAACCTTCTTTTCTCCTTGCAATCATCCTCTTCTCCCTTTCCTGCCATTACTTGTCTCATGTAATGTCCACTCTTCTCACCTGTTCTTCCATTTACTAAACATTGCCCTGTCTGCACATTTGAGAGAAAAACCTTCTGCAGACAAGATACCCATGTAAGCAAGCAATCTAAGCCTACGTTTTAATACATATCACAAATGAATGCCCTTGTGAAGGCTGCACATCTGCACATTCTGAGTGCTTAGTTTGGCAGATTTTGTTTTAAAAATGAATTTGGTGAGAGGTTGAAAGGGATTTTTTTTCTAAAGAGATTTTACTTTGATTTCAGCTTGGAAGTTTTAGGACAAGGCATGATTTTCTGGGTTTACACATGGTATAACCAGCATAAAACTCAAGCTCAAAAGCTTGCTTTGGCACTAAGACAAGGGGTCTTTTTAATTGGTCTTTTTTTTTTTAACAGATCACAGCAGTGTAATTCCCAATGCTGTCCTGTCAAGCGTCAACTATGGATGGATGAAAGCCTGATTTATACTTCCGGTAACAAGTTCATTCCTTCTTCTCTGTATTTGGAAATAATCAAGATATCCAGACTTAAAGAAAACAGAAACTCTATTCACCCAAGAGAAGAAGTCAAAAGCAGGAAATTTCAGTTCAAATTTCAGTTCAAACTTAGAGAATGCTGTAAGCAATTGAAAGAAGCTGTAAACTGAAACTCTTCTTCATTACATTTTAAACCAAAGGAAACTGCAAAGGAAGATTATAATGTTAGCCTTGTAGCACAGCTAACGTGTTGAACTCAGTCATTAGTTACAGGCAACTTTAATTTTTTTCATCAGATTCACCTGAAACTGCAACTAAGTAGATAGACTGTTACAGGTTTATAACCCACAGCAGAGACAGAAAAACTTCATGAGAACCTATGGATACGGAAAGTAAGAAACTAACAAACCAAACCAAAAAATGACCCAACACACCTGAGGCTATACTGAACACTTCAGATCTTATCAAGGCTCTCTCACTGCACTAGGATACTACTTACATCTCAGACAGGGACCTTGTCTTGAAGAAAACAACTGTAAATCAGGAAGTTTGGAGATGTCTCTGGTGAAAAGGGCTGTATGAAGACAGGAGGTTCCCCTTGGAAAGGCCATCAAAATTATCCCATCAATTTAACCCATCAAGCTTGGGGAAAATTGAGAAATTGAAGGAAACGATCCACAGCAGATTTTTTTTATTTACAGAGATACAGGCATGCTCAACCCTAGAGAAAGGGAAGTACTATTTTGGGAGATCTAATCCCAGCATAAAAATGTCTTCTAGTGAATAGGAATGTTGCTGGCATGTAACAGGACTAGTACAAGCCTCAGCCTTGGGATTCACGTGGAGTCTGTTTTTAAGCCTCATCTAAACAGCCTCCAATGCAAAGCTATTCAAAATCTGGACACAGGTTCCATGTTTCATTTCAATCTCCATTTTGTAGAGACACTGCATTTTTACAGCAAGGCAAAGCTGGTCCCACCCACTAGCTACAGTTTGTGAAATCACAAAACCAAGCTGGATAAGCATGCTTCTTCTCACAGAGGCCCAAAACCACAGCGTGAAGCTTGGGATACAGACAGCCAAATACTAAGCTGTAGGACAACTCAGGCTGATACTGAGTCATGAGCCTAAACTGACTGAATGGCTGATTGATGCTGCAAGAAAAAAACTCTGTGCACTCCTCCCCCACCTCTACTCCCAGCCAAATCCTTCCTGGCTCCCTCTGCTCCCCTTGTGGCAGCACTGGCTCTCAGCCGACTGAGGGAACTGATTCAGCTTACTGACCTTCAGCTGAAAGAAAGCAAATACATTAAGAAAGGACAGCTCAATCATTTTGGTGTCAGAGCTACACCTGTATCCTCTCCTCTAAAAGGAAGGAGGGATCCATCAGGGCAGAAGGCATAGCCAGAGAGGTGCAAGATCTTTGCCCTTTTGTAACAACAAGCAGTTAGGTTGGACTCATTGTCTTATTCTACTTCATTTCCACCACTTGCAGAAAACAGTAAATTCAGAAGTGACTTATACCAAAGCAAGAACAAGAGAGTTTGCAGTACACCAGGCATGTTTCAAAGAACCATTCTAAAAATATCCTGGGGACACTCACCATACCAATGACTTCTCTCAAGGCAAAATATTTTTCTGTCAGATCTCCTGCTTCGCTCAGTGGAGCATCGTAGTCATAACTAGTGGGCTGTGACATATAGGGCATATTAGCACCTAAGGCAAGAGGAAAAAAGAAGAAGCCATAGAAGCAGTGGAAGAGCTGTTTTTTTCCAAAGGCATCAACTTTGAGAATTCTTTCCGATCACAGTCAGACTCAGCCACATTTTCAGATTCAATGCAGGCCTTGATATGCGGGATTTGACACAGAGAAACTGTTCCTGATGGAGGACAATGTCCTCGTAAGCTCCCATTGCTCTGTTACACAGTCTTCAGAAATACTCTGAAGAGAAACACTGTTTCACAGCACTGAGTGAGGCAGAAGTAGCCTTGGCAAAGACAAATACTATGTGGGTTTAGTACAATATGCAGACAATAGACAGAAAATAGCTAGCGCATTCTCATGCAAAAGTAGGCATAGCTTATTCTTTCACAGAATACATTACTACCTAATTCATAAACAGTTCTCATACATCATTAGTATCTTTTAAATAATTTCTTACCGTTCCAATAGGCAAAATTAGTCCCACCTATAAACATGTACCTAAAAAGGAAAAAAAAAAGCCATCCACTTAAATCAGGTTTTGCTGAACTGGGAAAAAAAAATCCCCCCAAAATTAACCTCTACTGAACACACACTTACAGGTTAACGTTAGCACCACGTGCCAGGATTTCATTAAGTGTTTTAGCTATAGTTTGTGCGGGCACAACAGAATGACGGTGCCCCCAGTGATCCAACCATCCAGTATAAAACTCAGAATTAACCTGAAAGGAGGAAGGGCAAAAGAGGAAGGGAAAACATGAAGAGGGAACAAGAACAGAATGCAATGTGATTTAAGGTTACTAAGTGTGAGAGGGAAGGAAAAAAAGCCACCTTGACTCATTTGAGCCATTTTAAAACTACTATAAATACAGCAAAATATATACTAAATCAGTACTTTTCAGCAGACTGGTCAAACTTTCAGACTACTGGGCCAAAGAAATTAAAGGATCGTTTCAATAATTTTATAGGGACACTATGAAAATAAATGCTTAAGTACCAATGAACATGGATTTCCTGGGAACCTGTCAACATGAATGTTTCAGATGCTTGGCATTCAAATAAACATAGTCTGTGCAGAATAGCATACATAGACCAGATGTAATGAAAAATAAATATTACAAACAATTTCATAGCACAGAGATAATCTTGTACCCTCAGTGGACCTTCTCCCTTTGTCAAAATGGCTTCCAGTGATCTTACATCCCATTATGGCTTGTCTAAAACCTCTAGGGTAGCTGAAAACAGGAAACAACTTCTAACCTGCTGTTTTAATTTTCCACCTACACACATATCTCACTAACTGATCTAATCATACTTAGCGTTTCCGCTGCTTTGTAAACATTTGCCTTAGCAAGGAAAATCAATACATTTTGTGACTAAAATAGTATTCACCGAACCGCAGTTAATGTGGGTTTGACAAACACCCACAGAAGCTCCTCTATTCACTTTTTCTGACTGACTTGGAAATTACGTCTTTGTCAACATGTCTCTAAAACCGATCAATGCACTGCTGTCTACTCTTATTAACTCTTATTAACAACTTCGAGATTAGAAATTATACAAGAAATTTAAGTGAAAAGACATACCAAAGGGCCCTTAGGTTCACTGCTCCTTTGAGCTAAGAATGCTGCCGTGACATTGCCACCTATAAACAGAAAGAAATAAAATTGAGTTGCTACATCTGTGACTTTCTGGGTCCTTCATTTTACTGAGATAGGTGTCTTATCTCCCTTTCAACCTAGCAAAAATCATGAGAAGTTACTCCAGCAAACACACAAATCAATACTTTTGATTCCAGTGTTTCATTTGCAGAACTTATTTAAAGTATATACATACATGTATGCATGCATGTGTATAGGCCTTTGCTTTTGAGATACATCTTTTGAAAACCCAGCTTTTCTCAGCAATGACATTCTGGCACGAAAAAGTCTGAGATGTGTCAGAATTGCTACTTGATCATTGGAAAGTCTAGGTCTGGGGTTACATTACCAAAACTACAGGGAAGAACAGAAGCCAGGCAATCTCTAAAGAGGCATTTCACTTCTGATCACTCCTAGTGGCTCAAGCCATAGTGACTGGAAACAACACTTCCATGAGTAGCTCGCCATCTCATAAATGATACATATGAAGGAGTTCACAATTTCATTCTATTTATAAGAAAACAGATCCTGCTAAGCACACGTTTGGCTGTAGAGAGAATAATGTACAGAACAGGCCACATATTAAAAAAAAGAAAATATCTATCTTGGAGTTTGTTTCTTGTTCCTTAAGCCTATTTTTGCCTTAAGCCTAATTTTGCCAAGTCCATGCAGTATATGAACATTTAAACCCTTAACTTTCCAATTACAGGGGTACTTTCTGATCCCACTACTGCTGCTAAGCCATTCTTCAGACCGATATCACACCAAATTGTGGCAGTGTGCACACTTTTAATTATAATCTTCAGCAGTATTTTTTTTCTAATAATCATTGGCTTAAAAAGAAATGTACTTTAGCAGCTGGATTCTAGGGCAGATGAGGACATTAAAAAACTCAAAGACATAAAAAAACTCTCTATTAAAAAAATATTTAAAAATATATGGAATCAACAACAACTATTACTGCTTATTTTTAGGAGATACTTACTGTGAGCAGTGTAAATTGTTTATTCATGATTTCAAGATGCAAGACTCTCTAACTGGGTGCTTATGGGTGATTCTCGTATGTTTAAGAGTACATCAAATACATATAAAAGCTATCACCCCATTTAAACAAAGTGGTCAGGTTTGTCAAGCAGTCAAGTCAGTTTGTCCTGCCACAACCACACACAAACCAGAATTTTTGGTATCAAACAGCAGTCTCCAACCTGGGGCAAAGTCCACTGTTGCATAGAGACCTTGAAGAGCTCCACATTTCAAGTGAAACTGGCTTGCACCATCAGTTGTGAAAAGCACAACCTCATCACCAAGATGCAGGCGAAAGAGGTTCAGAAGGAATCGCAGATAGTTATAGTCGCAAGCGAAGTAGCTTCCATACTCATTCTCTACCTGCAGAGTAAAAGCAACTCAGTAAAGCCATAGCCACTTTCAGTCTGCATCCAATACCAAAACCAGAAAGCCCAAACCCAACCCTCTTCTTCCTTTGACAGCAATGTTGAAAATGTCATTTTAACTCTAGATCTGAGGAGTAAGAGAAGGCAAGACTTCTAGGCACCGATTCCCCTCACCTGTATCTTACACTGAGCAGAGCTAAGCCATTTTCCTATAAAATCAACCCCTACCAGAAGTATCTACCCTTATTACTTAGCTACAGTGATCACAACACAATCTCTATTAAAATTTGAGATCTACAACCACCTTCCCAAACAGAACAATAAAGCCATAGAACAGGTTGTGATATGACCAAAACTGCAACAAAACTTCACATCTACAAAGGGTTCATGAACTGCAAAGCCCTGCAATGGACTCAGAATGACTTGAGGGAGAAGGACAACATTGCTACTGCTGAAAGGTACACATCTTGCCCCTTTCCCAAGGAGATGGAATTTCAAGCTCCAGATCTCCAATGCCATGCAGACCTGAAGGTTATTTCTGAAAATCCTGTTATAAGCATCTTATTTCTGCTGAAGAATAATTTTCCCAGTGCTTCTGCTCAACAGACAAAACACACTGTTCAACTAAATGATCTTGGGCATATTACAAGCAGGGGCTCTTATACCATCCTGTGTCAACCAGGGAGTTCAAAAAAAATTGAAATAACGCTTTCATTATGGTCAAATTCTAAGAATATAGAACAATCACCCCTGCACATCTAGAAGGAGTTTAAGAGAGAAGCTACTCACCACAAATGTACAAGACTGTGTCTGGAAACATTTACAACTTAAATTAGGTGCTAAGAACTAAAAGGCCTAAGTTTTCAGGTAGTTTTTGTCATGAGGTTTAGGTTTACTCCATACTGCTTTTTCTTCTATCTGCAGGTTTTCCCTGTCAAATTGTTTCAGGCATTTGTAATGTATTTTGGCTTTACGTGAGAATTGGCATGAATATCAGATCTAAAAAGCTACACAAGTTCCCTCTATTGCTTTCTATGGTTGTGAGAAACAACTTCAACAGAGTAGATGAGCTCTCTCTGAATTCTGGAAACAGTGCATTCAGTTCTTTAGGATAAGGTATTGCATCAGAAACTTTCAGCTACCTGAAATTGGTAAGGAATATCTGTGACACCACTACCCAAGACCCATGGAGTGTCTGAAAGAGTGGTATAAACATTCATGCTGCTAGGAGTCATCTGATTTCCAGAAAGTTACCTGCACCATGATGATTGGACCTCCGTTTTGATAGAGGTAAGGCCTCATCTTTGGCAAAAGGACACTCATCCATTTCTCTACTGCTGCCAGGTAATCTGTGATACACAAAGCATAAACATTTCACCTAAATTTCGGGGGTTTTATTTTTGTTTTATTTATTTTTGTTTACCTATGGATAGTTTTTACCATGGTTCTAATTACACAAAGTATGAATGGCACTTAACGAACAGATTGCTCTTATACTTGAACAGATGTGTTCTTATACTTGTTCATAAATGTCAGCATCCAGTACAGTTTACTAAAAAATAAAACACTTACATACTGATGAACTTGAAAAATCACCAAAGGGACTTCATCATGTCTCACACGTTTCAACAGGAAAAGAATTCAAACATTGCTAGGTGTGCTATTTTTAAAATAGATAATTTAACCCACAATGAGCAAAACTGAATAAACACATTAATCTCTTGTCTCATTTCATCCCTCTGTAACTGGTCCATGACCAGGCAGCACCTGAGAATGCTGTAACTAGTTCTGGAATTATGTGGACAGTGACCAGCCAGAAAGGATCCCCACGATGAATGGCCAGTTGGCCATGACAAAACCAAGGATCTCAAAGCTGAAGCTACCGTCTTTTCCTCAATGGTGACAATGATTTCCCTCTTGGCACCAACTTGTCAATACCTCGGATACTTTCTACCCTACTTTGTTCATTCTGTATACTTCTTGAATGCACACTCTTAGGTAAAAGTACTGAAAAATTTTACTCACAAAGCTGAAATAGGAGTTATCTACTAATGGCCTCAAACAGCAAGTCGCCTTGCTGCCAAGGTGTATTTTTCATAACCTTTTTCATGTCTCTACCTTCATCAGAAGACCTGAGAACAATAGATTTCTTCTCCAACAGCCATGCAGGAAGACCTCCCTGTGAAAAGAAAGGGAAACACTTCAGTAAACATTTTTAGGAAATCTAAGAAGAATTTAGTCTTTTATCAAAATATACAGTGAGACATGAAGACTGATTTTCTACAAGAAAGTAGTAATTACTAATGAAAAAACAAATACTGAGGAAGCTTGTATTGTAAGAAGTCACTTAAGATGCATGGATTTAATTATACTAAAGCAAGACTCTCGTCCAAGGGATACACCAAGTATGTTTCTCTACTTCAAGACAGAAATACTTGCATTAGATTTACCCTAGAAATGAGCTAACTCTCACAAAAGGCTGTATACCATGTCCCATTCTGCACAGATGTAAGGTCCAGCTCTCAGGATAACAAGCAATCCAATTTCATTAGCAAGCTGCAGGAAATACTCCAGATCTTTGTCACCAAAAAAATCATATACGCCCATCCGGGTTTCATGGTAGTTCCATGGGACATACCTATTAAGAGAGAAAGTCACCTTCCATTAGGACACTGAGACTAACCAGAATTCAGAGTAACAACTATTTGCACTACACACCCCGGAGATCTGTAATGCTGAACTGGTCCTTAAGGTCAGTAAAAGACAAGACAACCTTCCTTCTGTGAGCTACTTCATATGGCAGAAGGCATTGGAATTAATACTGAAATTAGGTTTAGTACTTTGCAGTATGTCTCCAGGAGTTCATATCAATGCAAGAACAGGTTTTGGTAGTGCTGTTTTGAAACCATGATGTCTGTTGCAAAATTTAAGTAGTTAATAGTTTTGAAGTTAGCAAGTCAGGTGCCAGCTATATCGTGGTGGGAGGTTGATGAGGAGATGAATACTGTAAACCACTCACAAAGGAGGAGGCCAGAAACCAAAACAGTGCATGACCCTTTGTGAATGAAACACCCAGACCGCACAGAAAACACCAACTAGGCTGACAGGTCCATGCTGCTGCCATGTTCTACAAAAAACTTAAAAAACGTCTAAGTCTCAAACAATACTGCATCTTGGTCCTAAAAGTTTTCATTGACCAGGAGCAAAGCAAGTTCTGGAAAACAACAGTGGGAAGAATGGTCAAGCTGGAGTATGTTCAGGTGCCCAAGAGCCTGGACAAAGTAAAACTTCATTTCAACTAAGTAATAAAGCTGCCAAACAAGCAGATCACCATTTGAAAGAACCCTCTCTCCTACTTCCAGGACTTAAGAAATGGCAACCTCAGCACTGAACATCTCACACAAATAAAAAAAAAGCACTTGGCTGCAAGACAACAAAGAAACATGTAATCTACCAACTACCATGCATGGTGTTGTAGCTTAAGGTCCCTGCTGGAAAACCTCTTGACAACCATGAGTGTTTTGGCTTGGCATAGTACTAAGTGGCTGTCATAGCACAGACAGACATTAAAATCAGGGATGAGTACAGCCTGAGCAAGGATTCAAGGCAATGGGAAAACTCATTCCCTGTGCATTTACTGTTTTGCACATGGGTTTGTAATCCTTTTAGGAGAATTGTTGCCACTGTTCTAGAAAGAATAAATTTGAGAAAAATTTCTAAAATCAAAACTGTGTTCAGTCAAGCAAAGGTAACACTGTCTTACTGTCTGTATTTGTTTATATGTTGCACAGTTAATTTTGTAAAAACTACCCAAGAGGGAAAGAAAGTGCATAAACCAGTGCTTTCAATAGGAAAAATAGGAACCCTCAAATAAGTACACTACTGAAATGGCCATACACAGACAAACAAGCACATCAAATACAAAAAATTATAATATTTCAACCTTAGTTAATATTATACCCTTTCAAATGCCAAAACTTGAAAGAGTACAATATTAAGCTTCTGTTTGAGATGATGAAGCTTAAAAGTCATATGCCAGGATGGAGTCAAAGCAACGCACTCAGGCATCATAATGCAGATTTTCCCCTCTATGTGGTATATTTTATTTCTTTGTCAACATGCTCTAATTGTTTCTGAAGCACATGAATAACTCACTTGTAAAACAAACTAAATGTGCATTTAATAAATACGTGAATCATGTGAAAATACATGTGACGTTAATGTAGCTTTGTGCACTTTGTCTAATTTTCAAGCAGAGGAGCAAGCTGATTGCTGACATTTAAGGTCAAAGTGGATAAAGTAGGAAACTATTTAAGACAAACCAATGCTCAACCTACCTAAAAAAAGACAATACCAGAGTATCGTACTGTACTTACTTTCCGTGTTCCACATACCATCACCCAGGCTACCACTGCAGTATAATTATACCTTGCTCTAAGCTGTAACAGCTCTGTTGTTTTCAAAACTATTGCTTAGAAATGCAGAATTCTTTTAAGTTTTATATATATGTGACTAAGGATTTGTCAAGGACAAATAAACCTAAATCTATTTGTTCTTCGGAAAATTTGCCTAAAGGATTAAAAGAAAAAAAATCATCTCTTGACTTAACAAAGCTTTTGGTACTTTGCTGTACCACGTCCCTATAAGCAAGCAAGAAAAAAAAGAAGAGCATAACTGGGATAACAACATAGAATGAAAATTAACAACAAAACAACAACCCATAATATGCTGGGAAAGCAATGGGTTATTTGGAGGAGTATCACAAGTCTCTTTGGTAGGTCTAACTATATCCAAAGCTTTCACTGACATCTGCATGATTGCAAATGGGGAGCACTTGCAAATTGATGAGTGAACATGACGAGGATTCTGAGTGCTCTTAACTAATGAGCAACATGGTCTGAAATCAACAAGGAATTAAGAGTTATCCCTTTTCAATTCTCTCTTGCATAGAAAAAGTAAAAAAATACAAAATGAGAAAGAAGACATACAGAAGTGGTATTAATAGGAAAAGGGTCTGCAAGTTCCACTGAGAAGTACCATCTGACTATGAATCACCAACATGACACTGCAGTAAGAGGCAAAGTTTTGTCTGTTCCTGTACATCAGGGAGGCAGATGTAGGAATTCTTTCACTGAAAAATGCTTCTATAAGAGCACCGCACCTGTTTGAGCTAAATAAAGATGACTAGGTATTAACTTCATAACAGTTTCTCACTGCCTAAAATACGACTATAGAGAGACAGCAACCATTTATACTATTTTCTTTTTAGTCTACCAAAACAGCTATTTATCACTGGTAAGTAAATTAGAGGTTAATATGAGAAAAGCATTCTAGCTACAATTTAACTACACCTTGTCATCTGTTAGTTATGAAAATATACTCATTGGAGAGTTTTATGAACTTGTTCTAGAAACAAGTCTCAAGGTTTAAATACGCTTAATAGTATCTGAGGTGAGGACTGAAGGGTTTCTCCAGCTCTTCTTCCAAGATGGAAGAAGGTAGAAAAATTCTTCCAGAAACAGTGTTCATTTATGTCCCATGCTTCACCACAAGGCTGGAAAAAAAGCAGATTCTAGTGGAGAAGGAGGGAAGAAAATTCAGAAAAAAATTTAGGTGAAGTGTTTTTTTACAGAATGAATCATGATATAAACGTATTATAAACACTGGTCTAAACATTGTTATTAAGATACTTTAATCCCCCAATATTTTCTACAGCTAGCAATGGCCTCAAATCATTTTACTTTGAAATTGTTATCATTAATGAGTATAAGTCTTATATATCATTGTACAAATTTACAGTCAGTGGTTAATGCTGTATTGCTTTACTTACAGAATAATGAATTTATATAGGAAAGCCACATCCCTTTTTCAAACCCGAAAGGTGGCATTTGAGTAATAGCATTTACTTTCCATTTACACACAATTTCTAAGCTTTATCCTATAATCTTCTCCTTTTCAGAAGTCACAGTTTTCCTCTCCTATTACAGAGCTCTCAACAGGCAAAACCCCATACTTTAACTACCTTAATGTACAAAATAATTCTCTCTGTAATATCAGGGTGGGGTTTTTTAATAGTGTAAAATTAAGTAACTTGTACTACTTTCAGAAATGAGCAGCATATTATACATATACATATTATAGCTAGTTAAATTACACATATATGAGTATTTAAAAACAGTAAATTGTTTTTAAGTAATTTTAAGAGACAAACAGCAGCTCTTTCTTAGAAGGAGTTTCTACAGGTTTACAGTTTTCCACTCATTAGTCAACAAATGGAGCCAACAAAGAAAATGCTCAACATACTTTAACCTTCTATGAGCCCATAAAGGTAACTGTGGATTCTTCCAGGAAGCTTCATAACCCATCTGTAAATCCTGTATATATTTACCTCCATCTAGTGGTTAATTGCTTACCTCCTCCATGCAAAAAAAAACCCAAAAAACCAACCAAACAAAACCCTAACTTTCAGTCCTTCCCAGATGTCTTTGACAGCACACATTTACAGTTGACAGACACTGTTCAGGAACTGAAAACACGGAATTACCCTCAAGTGACCAGACACTTTTGTGTGCTGCCTGCTGAGGTGGGGAGTAGAGCTCCTCAGTGTCCTTTTCCATTATTTTCTGGGACGTCACACCAACCACAACATTAAATTTCAACCTGCTATTTAGCAGGTGTAGGCCTTGATATTTTAAGCTTTAATGTAAGATCAAGCTTTCTGTCACCTGTTTTCTCATGTTCTGTTATTGCTTAAGATGCTACCTGGTGCAGGCAGTTATACACATTTACTGCCTTCACCTATTCCAGAGTCCAGGGTGAGTTGCTGACTCAGTCAGGAGCCGAATGATGCATCAAGGCATAGTGAGTCTTTTGGAAAAGAAGCTGCAGAGAATAGGAAGGAGAACAGGTCTGGCTGGCTTTGACCACAAGGTATTTACAAGAACAACCCTATAATAAAAGGATTCTGTCTCCCTTGAAGTGGTAAGCCTTACTGGGAACACCTTGATAAGAACAAGGAAGGCTCCCATATTTCAAATTATAGCAAGACTGTTTCCTATCTCATGGGAAAAACCCCAAGCTGCAAAATCACAATCTTCAGAGGTGGCCTCAAGATTGGGAGTCCAACTACCACATTCTACCAGAAAGTCTAGCAGTGCTGCTGCCCATTCCAGAATGACTTCACAATCGCTTGCTAACAGCATTACTGATCCAGGAAAGAGTATGTAGAAGAAGAGAAAACAAAAACACAACTAAATAATCACGTACACTGATTTTCATTTTTTAACAAAACCACAAAATCACAGCAGATTTGTTTGGGATAATGAACATTTATTGCTTTATCTCAAATAATAAAGAGCAGTAAGGCTTGATTATTGGCAAACTTCTAAGAAAAACAAAGGGGTTTTTCGTGGGTGAGGTGGTTTTTTAGCATCAAGAGAGAAAGAGAGAGAGATTGGTATCAAATGGAAAAATGCATGGATTTCATTCCTGTAGAAAACGCAAGGCACTGGGGTCATTTCTGCTTCTAAGGTACACATTTAGGACTTTATCTTTCACCACAGTAGAAAAAAATCCAAAGGTAAAAGCAATAACGGGGGAGAAAGTTCAAGAATCTCAATCTGCTCTTACAAAAAAAAAATGGAGGTTGTAATAAAACTGTTATCTGTCATTTGTCATCCAGCAACACCTAAAGCCACAGGTCCAATAACCACTTGCCAGCTGCACAGCACCTTCTGTGCCAAAAGAGACACAACTCAGCCCTCCCAAGACCAACAGTTGGCACCAGCAGAACAAGACAATCTCCACTCCTTCTTGCACAGCAGAAGGATGCTAATGCAAAACAGTAAAGCAGAGATTTCAACAAGGAAAAAAAAAGGAAAAGAAATAAGAAAAAAAACATGTTTTTAGTGGGAGATTATAAAGGAGGAGGGGGAAAGCAACAGGGAAGAAACCAAACCAACCCTGCAGCAATTTTGCCATTAGACAACAGTGATAGGGTGAAGAGGAAAGAAAATATTTCTATCTCAAAAGGCCTGTGACACAGCAGAGACATGAACAGGCAATTTCAAACAAAAAAAAAGGAAGGGACTGTTTTTAAAAACTGAAAATGGGTGTTGGGAGGAGGAGGAAAATTAATCAGAGACATAAGGGAAGTATGAGACACTATGGATCGCAGGAGTCACAGAGCCACTATCTGGACCCAGGCTGACCTTCAAGCCAAACAACAAAAGGTATTAATTTTCAGGTCCACTTTAGATAACTCTTACTGCAGCAAAAAATAATTACATGGGCAATTCTAGAAACCCTGTCCTGAGCAAGTGTGTTACTTAATCCCATTCTCTTACATAATGTGAGTGAAGACAGAGCTTGCTTGCTTTAATGGAAAACAACAAAAAACACCCCAAAACCCACTCACCAGTCACTGCATCATCTCAAGACAGAGAAGATCACACACAAAAATAATAGAGAATCCTAAATTTGGAAAAACACAACTTCTTTTCTTTCCCTGCTGTATTTTCTTCACATACTAACCCTGACTAATCACATCCCCAAGTGTACAAGGGAACTTGCAGGTCTAACAAAAATACCGATTTCAAGGGTAGGGAAGGAGAGGTGGTGCAACGCTCCCACTGAGCAAAGTGTCCTGGCCTACAGGCTCTGCACTGCCAGAACCAACACTGTCTGGCAGTCCATAGCACAAAAGCAGGCAGCTTCAAAGAGAAGCTCTAAGCCTTGCAATGATTTAAGAAAGAAAAACAAACCTGTTTGGGAATTACAACCCTTGCTTGAAAAGACTGTGCCTTACACTTTTCTACCGCTCCTCTTGTCAAGAAAGCTTTGGCCAAAATAAGACTAAGCTTCTTATTTTTTTTTAATCAGTGTCTCACCTGTTGCAATAAGTAGGAAAGACAAGAAAGATGGACTAAGCGTTTGGTATTCACACAAAAATGAAAGCTTTCAAACTTTTTTTTTTTTAACAAGAACACCTAGTTCCCAACCATTTTTCTAAATTTAAATGCTCCTGGTGAAAGAGCTTTAAATAGGCTATTGTCTCCTCTCACCTGATCTGCCTTTTGACCACAGAATACAATGTCCTTGGCAAAGGCAGAGCACATACAACTGTTTTGTAGCTGCCAAAGTTCACAGTCCAACAATTTATTTCAGGTCACATTTGCACCCTGGGTTGTGAAATAGGTGTTGCCTGTTAGTTATAACCTGCCCAATTGCCCCCGTTTACGCTCATAGGGGTCATCCTGTACCGCCTTTCACTTCTCCAGAGCTTTCTCACCTATTACTTAAAAAATAATAAACCAAGTAAAAATGGCAGCATTCCACTTAACTACTTCTCATACAGCTCCCAGGACTACAAATCTCTTGGAAAGTCATCAGCTACTCACGTTTGAATGGCATCAAGCCCTGCCATCTTCATCTTCAACAAGCGGTCTTTCCAGTAATACCGGGGCACTCGTGAGTAGTGAATGCTGCCAGAGATGTAACGGAAAGGCTCCCCATCTTTGACAAAGCAGTTGGAATCATAATCAATCCCAAAACTCCTCTGGGGTACATTCTGTATACAAAACAAACAAACACACAATGTAATTTTTTTCTGCCTTGAAAGACACAGAGAACAGCCTATACAACCACCTGTGGGTTGCCCATAACAGAAGATACAATGGTCCTAAAATAACAGATGGTGAATGACTAGATACCTATAGCCCACCTGAGCCTTAGCACAACACAAAAGCAAAAAGGAACCAGTGCAGTGTGTCACAGGACAAAAGAACAAAAGTACAAACTAGCAGATATAGTTCAAAATAAAAACACACCCTCCTGAAAAACTGAGGATGAAATTACTCAGCAAACATGCCTATCCCTAGACTGTCATTAAATGGAGCAACTGAGTGAGATGACTCTCTACAAACATTTCAAGAGTACAAACTTCAATGAGGAAGACTACAGTGTGTTGCAGCTGCAACAGAGGCAATTTTTTGCAGAAAACCTAAAAAAAGTTGTGGAAAATGTCCTAAATGCACATAGCAATTCAAAACATTCTGCCAATAGTGAACAAGTGAAAGTGTGGTCAACATATAACAACAGATATGGGAAGATACAACAATGAGCTGGCAGGGACACCAGAAATGCAAGGGACTGCCAAGTGTGGCACAGTAGAAGCTTTTCATACTCTCATTCCATAAACACGGACCCATTCTTAAGATTACTTAACAGAGAGTTCCGTGAAAGTTGAAATAAATCTTGACTCAAAAAAGGTATGGGCATGCTAGGCTTCTACAAAATTAGGACCTTACAGAGCTCAGAAATACAAACCAACTGCTGTGGAAGAATTGTAACTCAAAGGCTGGGATTCTCCATAGGAAATTATGATTCTGTAGTAACTCCAGGCTGTTAGGCCTCAAGTAAACTATCACTGCAAAGGATGCTAAGATAGGTACCAGCTGCTTACTTTCTGCTCAATTCAAATGTATGTGGCTTTTTGCAGATCTTTCAGTTAAAACCTGCATCTTGATTCCTGGGCATGCTGCACTAGGTGCACTAGGATGAAATCATACTGTGTGTACCCCTGAACAAAACCATTCTCCCCTACAAACACCAAGCAGATGTTTCACATTCTTCAAATGTTTTTTACTGTAAGACCCTGTGACAAATCACAGCACTAATGCAGAGCTGAGTGTTCCAAATGATCATGACTAAATGGAACTCAGAACCCAGGTGCAGCAATGCAGTTCTGCAATGCTATAAGAGGAAAAAACAAAGGCATAATTAGGGATAAAAGCACATTACACACTAAAAGGCCACTATCCCTGGAAATAAGGAGAGTCAAAATTGCTGTGGTTTCCCTCTGTAACAGAATTTTACTCCTCTCATTTAGACTTTAGACCACATCAAGAGGCCTATGGAAAAGACACTTGTTCCATTTGTGGCAGATAACTGTTGAGATGATGAATGTTGAAACAACTGTTTACACACTCCCAGGGACAGACACCTCTGGCAGAGAACCAAGGATGCCTTAAAGCAATAAAACAATTAAAAGAAGGTATTAATTATGAAAGTGGTCATCATTGAACCAGTTACCATTCAGAAGTCATGCTTCCAAAGCTGTAAGTCACCTTCCCAACACATATGCTTCCTGACACAGTGTTATTACGGGGGTGAAGAGAGGGAGGAAGATTCCAGAGTACTTCCAATTTACCTCATTCATCACCCATTGCAAACAGATTTCCACTCATGATCAATTACTCAACAGTATTTTATTGTCAATTCATGACCCAGGGCTTGCAATGAAAACAAGACAGCTCTTGTCATGAATTTTTGTCTAGCTCTGTCAATATTGCATACTCATGGTTGTGAATATGCAGGGAATTCATTCCCACTCTATCTCCCTAGATGGGGTACGGGGTCTGCTGATCTGGCGAGCAGATTCAACAGACACACCCTAACAGCACTGTTTGGGATGCCAGCTCATTCATAGCAAATCACATCAGTGCCAGCTGAAAATTCAGACCCTTAGAGGCAATGGTGCATCTTACTTGCTCAGAGCATACTCACATCAAAAAGGGAAGAACTAAAGAATTTGTCCTTTCTTAAACAAAGGAAGAATTTATTTTGCAATCTTAATACTATTTTGTCATTTTATAATGTGTATGTCTCCTGATATAAAAAAAATACATATCTTCAACACACAAATTTATTTAACAGTGGCTAGAATCTCTCATTCTCCAAATTTACAGAGTAGGGGTTTTTTCTTATTTGGAAAGCAAGCAGATGTGAATACAAATCCTCAACAAACCTCTCCACCTGTGAAGGTTTCTGGCCTCTCCTATCTAGACCATTCAAACACAAAACAGCCCTTCCTCTACCCCAAAGCTTAAGTACCAAAACTGAGAACCACAAACCACTTCTGCTCCTTCCAAAAAATTCTCTTAGTAACCCTTCTCTTTCCTTGCAGCAGTCCTTTTCTCTGCATCACATCCTCATCTCTTCAGCCTGCACCTTTTTCTCCTAACATGCTTCAGGAAAATTTAATAGTGGCCTTACCTTTCCCACTTTTCACCATGGCTTGCTTAGCAGTGTGGGTGCAAGATTTTCCAAAACTAGTCAGGTTTATTGTCGGTAGCTTTTTGTTAGTAAATAGAATGAGTATGTTAAAACTATTCAGCATGAACTGCTCAATATATACTGGTACAAAATAAGAGGTCATTAGAGGCATATTTCTTGATATAAGAATAAAATTTTATTAAATCCCAACATTTAAAGCATTTGTTATATCACATTTTACATATTTTTAATCCATTCTATAGTAATTATATAATAAATATAACTCTCACAAAGTGATGATACTAATCTATTCTGCTATTAATTCTGACAGTAATTACCTCCCCTCCCACCCCTCAATGAACTGGCCTTTTATAGAAAGAAATACATATTCATTTAGTTAAGTTCTCCAGATCAAATACATTCCACACACACACAAAATTTAAAAAAAAAAATCAAAAAAAATTACAAAAATAAGCAGCACAGCAATTTTTCTTCATCTGGAATACTGAACATGGGTCTACATTGTGGACGTTCAAGTCAAATCGGAAAATGTATGGGAAGAACCTTGAAGGACAGTTAGATATTACTCTATTAGATTTTAGAAATGGCTAATTGCTTTTATAAAAAAGAAAGTTGATCGAAGATACTTTCCATTCATATTTAAGAAGCAAAATAAGAAAAGGCTTTGAAATGTTTTGGCACAGAAAGAAAACATGTTAAGTAATAAGTAATCATCAAGCAAACAAGCTTTCAGAGGGAGAGACTTATAGAAAACAAATTGAACAAGAACTAAATTACAGTAGGAGAACTCAATAAAGTTATGCAATGACAATATGACCACTCCTAAAAGGATGCATATTGGCTTCTGAAAGGACATATAACAATCTTCCAAGAGAGGCACATGCAAAGTAATTAAGAAATCCTGGGATGGAAGGACCTCTTCAGCTAGGTTTTTGCACACATTTGGACAGAATGAAGAGAAGAATAAAAAGGGTAAAGAAAAAAAAAAAGAAAAAGTAATACTAGCAACTCACTGAGAAACTGACACCATCTAAAATCAGTCCGACAAATGCCTCCTGTTAAGGAAACTTGCTTAACAATTAGTGTTCTTTACACGGTAAAGCACTCAGTGCAACAAGTGAAAAGCTTTTAACTGAAGGCATGTCGGTAAGTAAACAGAGGGTTACAGGCTATCAAAATTCTCACTGCCTAAGACCATTTGACACTATGCCACCGACTGCAAAGTGGTAGCACTCACTGCCCACATAGATAGTGGGCAGCATTAAATTATACACAGAAACTTCAGGATACTTAAGCAGGTATCATCTCATGAGCATAAAAAAAAAGTTCACAAAATTATAGGTGTCAGGAAACAGAAGTTATCTAGTCTGGCAAGTAGAGAGCTTGACTGGTCAGGTGTTCAGTTTTCAGACTAAAAGAGCACTGACTTCTCCAACAATTCCACTGACCTTCATGATACATTTACAGTATTTCTCAATATTCCTGAGTAAAAAGGCAAGATGTTTGTACATAGGAACAGGATACAAAACCAGCCTAGCAGTTAGAAACTCTGCCTGGGGGAGGGCTGAAGGAAGCGGATGAAGTGAAACTTCAAAATTTATTAACTTAGAGAAAAACTCAACTTTACAAAGCTTATAGCACTTTTCAAATACACCTCCTTCAAAACGAGAATGGAAGCTGAAGAACAAAACAGAAGTGTGTATGGTCGTGTGCTTCAGGTTCACACAGGAAGGCAGGAAAAGACTGAACCCCTCAGTTCTGGTCTTGCCATCCTCAGTCTCCCACATAAAAACTGCTCTCTTCTGCCCCATGGGTCTGCCTGAGAGGAACCCAGGTGCTGGTGGGTAGAAAGGCAGAGCAAGGGAAGCCCTGTGGCTACAGACATCCTGGATAACGATACGCAAGTGCTCTTAAGGAAAGTCACCCACTGCAGAGTTTAGTCTCCTTGAAAAAGGGCACAATTTACTTGAGATATTAAAGCCTTTAAACAAAGATCAAGCATTAACCTATTTGCATTATTTTCAAATAGCATCTCCTTACTCTTGCAAGAGAAAAATGACAGAGCAGAAATTAGGTAGAAAGAAAAAAAAACATAGAATGAAGACACTTAGTATTTCAGCTTCGGATTTTGTGCTCTACATCAGGAGGTACTGCATGCTCAGACAGCAACAGAAATTAATTTTGAAACTTCTTTCTCATTTGCTTTTATTAGAGCTATTTTCAGTAAGTAATTACTAGATGCCCAGCTATTCTGGGGAAATGCCTGAGAATGACTGCTACTTTCATCCTTTGATGTCGGTCCACCAATTTTTTAACTGGAAAAAACTGGATTTCAGGAACTGATGGCTGGCAACTTACTGTACTAGTAAGCACAGACTGGAAGCCCTCGTGCATGTTGCAGACAGCTAGAAGGATACAGATATCCAGCCTCAATTAAAAAAAAAACCCTCAACTATTCCCTTCCCATAACATTTCTAGCATAAGACTTCTAGATTTTGCATACTCAGTGAGCACTTTGTAGTCCCTTCTGCAAAACATGCACGAGTGATTTCACTGCATGAGATCAGAACTTTGTCTGCCTGAGATTGGATAAGGCAGCTGCCTGATAGATAGCAAACATTGGAACATGAAGTAGGTGCAAGAAACAGATATTACTACACATGCACAGGACACACATTATCTCCATGACATCAGGATTAGCTTTCAATGCAGAATCTCAGTGACAGTGAACTCAAAGAACTAACTTCTTCAGTATTTTAACATGCCCCAAATTTCTTTCATAGACCCAAGATACAGTTCAGTGTTTTCTGCTCAAACTTAACAGAACCTGCTGAAGTTCAGCCCAACACATCTTCTCTGGCTTCCCTGAAAAATGACTTGCTTTCACAGCAGAAGAGCCAATATACTGACCAAAAAAAGAATGGCAGAAGTCTGTCAAATGGAGAATTCAAGCAGAACGTAGGATTATCTCCGTTATTTCAGCTCTGCTGCCCAGCCTCATGGGTATTCCAAAGTACATCGTCCCTGGGCTGACATAGACAAAGGTGTTCTGCCCAACTTTGTACAAGCCAACAAAGAATGGATTCAGAAGATAAGCTCCAGCATTTAGAGGGAAAATCTGCCCTCCGTGAGTATGGCCAGAGAGAATTAAATTTATGTCTGGTCTCTCCTGAAGGGCCCACTTTGCAGCAATTGGCTGATGAGCTAATAGCACTATTGCATGCTCACTGCTACAACCTCTGAGAGCTTTTTTCAAATCCATGCCATGTCCCGAGTAGCGTAATACATCTGCTTCAATATCATCCACGCCAGCCAGGCAGAACCAGTCATCAGTGCTCTTTGGCGAAACAATCTTCACGTTCTCATTATGCAGTGGCTGAATGTTAAATGATTTTAACAGCTCAAACCAGTTGCTAACATCTGATGTGTAGTACTCATGGTTTCCTGTGACAAAGTACGTCCCAAAAGGGGAATCAAGTTCTCCGAGAGGCTCAACAGCAGGTCGTATGATCTCTGCCTCAGCGTCAGTCAGGTCCCCAACGATCACCGTGATATCTGGTTTTAAAGCTTTAACCATTCTCACTATCATGGCAAGCTTGGTCTTCCCAACAGTAGGCCCCAGATGGATATCTGAAAGCAACACCACTTTCAGGTTAGTCATTGTTGAGGGCAGCTTGTGAACTGGAATCTCCACTGAATTCACAGTAGGAGGCTGGGAAGCATTTAACAGCCCGACAACAGTCAGCACGAGAGTCAGCATGACTGCCAAAACTGGTTTCATTGCTGTTCTGTTCTTGTTGACAGTGCCTGCCTTAGTGCCTCTCCCCACCAAGAACTTGTAAGCCTGCTCTACAGAGCCTAGAGTGAAGAGGAAGAAGATGAGAATGATATAGGCCCCAAGGCAAGTGTAGGCAGCTAAAGAAAAGAAATAGGGCTCTTCTGCAACAAGAAATAGCAACGTAAAGAAGCTTGAATGAGCCAAAGCTAGAAACATGAACACAGCTATTTTCCACAGCATGAAACAGAGGGAGCTGGCAGCTGAAGACCTGGTGAACATGGTGACTGTGCTTCTCCAAACATGAAGAGATCCCATCAGCATGAGTGTATTGGCAAATAGTGCCATCTGCAGCCTTAGAACCCAGTGCCGCATCCTGAGATCGAGTTTTTCTGCCAGATAACTCCGCGACAGCATCATAGAGAAGAAAACCATTCCTGCAGCCACTGCAGCCTTTGCTTCAAGGGGCAGTTGCTTGAAGGAGATCATCTTTGCTTCCTGACTGTTCCCTTCTGTTCTGCAGAAGTCTCCAGTAGGCAATAATGTGGTTATGAAGGGGTCAACAAAGCCTGCAACCAGGAACCAGTATCAGCCGTTTTAAAATATTACACACATTCCCTTTTTCCCAGACTGCAATAAAGGATTGTTACTCTACATACTACCCAAGATGATGGGTCATGCAGAATCACTGTTATAAAGACACAGAGGAGATGTCCTGATGTGGAATAAATCAGACAACAGAAAAGACTGGATTCTGGCAGCTCCCGTCCAAGCTCCCTGCCTGCAGCCCTCTATGATTCCTCCCCCACCCTTTTCTTTTTTTTAATATGCTCTTTTGTCATTAAGACTTCCTTATAGTAGATGGCAATAGATCACAACAGGGATGCAATGAGTCCTGGAAACAATCATTATAGTATTTGGAAATTTCATACATGTTCTGGGACTAAGTTGTTTCTGATATTAATTTAACATGTGTTTTCTGTTCTTCTTCCCAAGCAGTTGGCTCCATCCGAAAAGCAGGCATCACCCTACCTCATTCTTACCAGATGTAAGAGGTTCTACTAACATATGCTACAGCAGCAGTGAAATCCTCACTGGAACAGCTAACAGATGCAACTGTGGTCCCAGAAACTGCAGATGACGTATCAGCAGATATCCTTGCCTTCTCCAAAGCCCTGAAAATCAGCAGGATCAGTGAAACATTGTGTTTTGCTACTCGCTTCCAGATCACTTCCACTACAGGTACAGTTTCCAAGTCTCAATGCCTATTTCAGCATATCCTGGTCTAATAGGGATTAGTTGAAAAGGAATCAAAACATCACACACTCTGCTCCTTTAGAAGGGAGCAGAGTCTACCACATATCTGCTCACAGACTGAAAACAAACAAGGATAAACTACGTCTGAATTGCACCAGAATTCCCTGGTTTGCTCTGTATTTTGCTCAGAGTCACAGTGTTTCTACTAATGCATATTTCTACTTAAAACAAACCTACTGTTTCATTTTAATTGTAGATGAAAAAAGTTTGGATGGTCTTTTATAATATACAATAGAGATCATGTCTGACATAACAGTCATGCAGTGGCATATGCTTATTTTCAATACACTTCCTGTCTCTCAGTCCACACTTAACTAGAGAAAAAGCAATCATTACAGCCAAAAATATCTCAGAACTAGGACACAAAAGCAGCCTTGGAGGGCTCAGCAGTGAGCCTGAGCTCAGTCTCAAAACCGCAGTTTGCCAGGTTGCTTATTTGTAGCATATACCTTCCCAAACTAATTTAACAGAACATTAGCAGCTCTATGATAAGAGGACCCTGCTCTATTTTGAAGACTAGACCAAGTTTTAAAAGGATCCCTTCCCTCATTGCTTGTGTCAGGGAAATGTGGGCTGATAAGAAAAATTGAGTCTGCCAACCTCAGTTCCTCAAGCTCTCATATTAAAAAACTGCTATTTTACACACAGGCCTCTATAGAAAACAAACAAAGCTAGGAAGGATAAGAGCATAAAAAATGCCCTACTAATCTACTGATTCAAGTCCATAGGTCCTCTAGACACCAGGCAATATTCTGTCTGGACAACAGCAACAAGAAATGCTGTTTAAAGAAATTACAGGACCCTGGCCACTGTCTGTGGTCTGCTCCCTCATACTCCTCCAGCTGATAAAGCTGCTACACTAGGGATGTTTGAAAGCAAATCCTTGCCTAGTCATTTCTGGATGTTGTTTATGAACCTGATATATTTAAATTCAGCAAATCCAATTTTTTTAATCCAGTAAACACTGTCTGCTTCTACAACCTCACATGGCAGCAAATTCTTGAAACTCACTATATATTTTTACAGTATTTAATCTGTTTTAAACTAATCTATTAAATCCCCCAGGAGTGCTAATACTACCAAATTTGGTGAGTATTGGTTCTCCACTCCTCTTACCCACCAACCTTCAGAATTTTGGAAGGCTCAGCCATAACCCCCCCACACATTTACTGTCACCCATTTCATAGAGGTCTCACTTGAGGCTGTGCTGCTTTTCATACAACTTTAACCACCTGTGCACGATTCAACTGCACCATCTACCAAGCTCATAGCGACACACTGCCTCAAACTCAAGGCATGAGCCACAAGACTGTCAAGACCAAAGACTTGTCCTAGGGCAGTGGTATGGGAAAAAGAGCCTACTACAGAGTCGATGCAGAACAGGAAAAACTCCTTTCCCTCCTATCACACACCACAGGACGAGCGAGTTTTCCCATGGGATCGGCACCGGTTCCCGCACCGCCCTTGGCTGCTCGGCGAGGCCCTGCACTCCACGACTCCCGGGAGCGCAGGGAGCCCCGGCGCTGGCCGGAGGACAGCTGGCACCACCATTCCGGGCCGGACACGACCCCGGCCATCCCCCCCGGAGGGCGCCGCCGCCAGCCCTTCCCCAGCTCCACAAGGCCTGCTCGGGAGAAGGGCACGGACCCTTCCTTGCCCCTGCCGCGGGACCTCCCCCTCGGCGCAGCACAATCCCGGCACCCGCGCCCTGCTCGCCGCCCACGAGCCCCAAATCGCTCATGGTTTAATTAAAAACGGACCAAGGGCGGGAGGAAGCCCCTGCCAGCCCTCAGCCACGCCGGCCCCCCGCGCCCCTCGGAGCCGCCCCCCACGGCCCCAGGTGCGCTTTGAGGAGGGGGAGGCGAGGAGAGACTCACCGCCGCCCGGAGGAGCGCGGCCAGGGCGGCCAGCGGGAGCAGGAGCCGCAGCATGGCGGGCACGGCCAGGAAACGGCGGCGTCAGCTGACGGGTCCGCCGGGAAACGGGCATCCTTCCTCCCGCCCCACCGGCACCCACGGCACCGCCCTCAGCGCCCTGACTCCTCCTGCTTTTGCCTCCCCACCACCTGCCAGGAGACTTCCCCTGTGCAGACCGTGGTCTGCCCCGATGCATCGGGGCAAGGTGCTCTCCGTCCCATGTTAAAGCAGTCATGCCCTTTCAGGATCTCACAGCAGACTTTTGCATATAACCTCCAATATTGTATAAGTCCAACGATTGCTCCCACACAAAAGTTTCCAAGACAGAAAGGTCTTTCTTGCCTTTACCTCTCCCAGGCAGCCCATCATTCACACTGGGGCTAGGTGCTTTCCTTCCCGTGTAAAAGCACTGTCATCCTCTTTCAGGAGCCCAGCATCGAAATTAAGATACAACCTCCAATATTGAATATATCTCCAAAGATTGCTCCCACAGAAAAGGTGCCCAGACAGAAGGCTGGTTCTGGCTTTTATCTCCCCTGGGCAGACGATTGCCTGCAGCACCACATAGGCTCCAGGCCTGGGAACTTGTCCCAGCTCCCCAGAGGGGATGAGGGAACACCCGCCCCCACCACCTTGGCTGGGCAGAAATGCCTCGCACACCTGTGCCAAGGAAATACAAGAGTGATCGCTCAGTCTACAGGCCAGTGACAGAGGCATGGATGCTGAAGGGACAAAAAGAGGGTGGGGAGATGGCCGTACTCGCACTTCCATCCATGCGACTGATTTCCACCTCATGGGCGAGGACACTTTGGAAGGAGGATGACAAAATCCAGGGCCAGGGAGGGGAAGGAGGGAAGGAATGGAAAAGAAAAAACAAAATGGAAAGGAGCAGAAGCAAAAGGCAGAAGCAAGAAGGCAGTCCTCCCTGACACTCTCCTATCCTGATAGGAGTTGGGGCCACCTCTGTTTAGCTTCCCAGCAAAGCACTGGCCACGTGATTGGCACTTTGGCTGTCCACTACTCCAGCATCTCTGAAGTCCTCCCATGTCCCCTGCCCTTGCTTCCACTGGCCATATACTTTCCCTTTTTACCTTAGCTCCAGAAGAAGATCCCAGTTCAGCCAAACCAGCCTTATACTTCGGCTGCTTGACTTCCAGAATTTTGGAATTGCCCACTCTTGTGCTCTTCGGAGGTGGCACTTAAAAACTGACCATCACTGATGGACCCTAGCACCTTCGAAAGGGGACCTCACTAATTAGTTCCCTGAGCGGCTTGAATTCTGCTCACTGCATATCCGGAGTTGAAGTTTTGCTGTTACTTTTTTTCCTGTCAGCAGAGATTTTAAACTTGATCGTTTCATGGTCACTGTGGCCAAGATGGTCCCAAATCATCACTTCATCCACGAGACCCTGACTGTTAGCAAGTAACAAATCAAGGAGGGCACCTTTGCTAGTCAGTTCCCATAGTACATGTACCAATAAGTACAGGTGTTTTAGGAATCTTCTGGACCTGTTTGTATCAGCTGTGTTGATCTACAGGTACTTCTACTTCTTGGTTGCTTAAAGACTAATTTGTTGGTGTCATCATCCTGGCTGGGTGGCCTATAGTAGAGTCCCGCAATGACATCTGCTTTATTTGTTTGTCCCTTAATCCTTACTTGAAGGCTCACAACCCTGCCATCACCATCTGGAAGCTCTGTACATTCCCTTTTGTTACATACAATGCCACTCCCCCGCCTTGTCTGCCCTGCCTATCTCTCCTAAGGAGCCTGTAACCATCCATCACAGCACATCAGTCACAGGATTCATACCCCCAGGTTTTGTCTATGCCAATGCTGGTGCATCTCTGGGACTGAGCCGAGACTTCTAAGCTCCTCTTGCTTGTTCCTTGTGTTGTGTGCATTGGTGTAGCAACATTTCAGACGCAGTTCCTTGTACCCAGCACCTCGTGTAGCCGACTGAGGATCTCACTGGCACACAGTCCCTCAGTTCCTTGTACCCAGCACCTTGTGTAGCCGACTGAGGATCTCACTGGCACACAGTCCCTCAAACTTTGGTGTGCCATCCCATTGCTCATTGCTGGCGAGTCTGGTTTTATCCCTTTCCCCTGCACATTTATGCAGGCAAACATTCAAGAGTTAAAAGCCGCTGTATGAACCAGCCTACAATGTGAGTAACAAAGCCAATGATTCTCCTAAAATAGTAATTGGACCTGAGATCTGTCAAGTTTTTATATCCCTTGAGGACAAATGCAGCCAACAGAACATTTACTCTAAATAGGTACTCCAAACTAGGCAAGCAGGCACAGACAGCTCCCAAATTAATTAAGAATACACAGCATAGGAATGTGAATACCTGACAGGAATGAGAATGTTCAACACTAGCCCTTGGGTTTTTTACCTCCTGAACAGGAGCTAGGTCTGGTCTGTCTGTCCTTGCTTGCCAAGTGCCAAAGGCACCATTAGTGCCTTTACTATAAGAAAGTATCTCTACCAAGCAAAAGAAGGCCAAGAGAGCTGAACCTCAAGGCCAGCGGAGCCAAACGCAGCTGAGCATCAAACAGATGTACGCACTCGGAAGAGCTTTTAGAATTCCACAGCTGTCTGCCACATGGTTTCTGGTGACACAACCTGAAGCAGCAGGCTCCAAAGAATAGCCATCTCTTGGGTCATGATTTGTGTTTTATATGGACTTGGGCCATCAACAAGTGCAACAGATGAGGAAAAACTGAAGAATGACAACAACTGAAACTAACTGTTATTTTTCCACACCATTAACCAGTTATAAAACTATCTAACTTGTCAGCTTGTAGAACAGAACACAGTAACTAATAAAAAGAAAGCCTTTTAGTCAGAACAGATTATCACGTTGTTACAAGAAAGTCATGATTTGGACTTACAAAGTCAGCATTATCATTAGTACCTTTTCTGAAGAGGAAATCCTTGTCTTTTATCAAGTGTCAAGTGCAAGAGCATGTAAATGAAACATGAAAACCCAACCCACACACCAAAACACACCCATACCCAAAAAACTCTATTCAGATTTTATATCTTTGTGTGTATCTACAGTGTGTTTTTTCATGGGGAATGCCTCATTCTTGTGTGTCAGCCCTACCCTGCAGTGACACCCAACAGGAAAAGCACACCAAAACGTGGCACTACCAAAATACTTCTTGCTGTGCACTCTTCCTTCCAGTTATGCCCATGCTTTACAGCCCACAGGGCTTTTCTGCTGGCAGTAATTGCTGCTATTGCTAGTGAATTTACTGGTGGGTTTGGTTAATTGCTTTTCAGAGGCAAATAGGTGAATAATAAATTATGCTTATTTCTCTTCAGCTGTGTATGATCTAATAATTTGCCTGTTATTCCCAGGTTCAGATCCTCAGATGCCTCTCAACAAACAGTCCTTTAAAGCCTGTTTAAAAAGGCTTTTCATGAACACAAGATGGATTTTTACCTGATTCAGAAGAAAATAAAGCCAGGCTGAAGTGGGTCACCTAGGGCTGTTGGTATTGACAGTTTTAACCCAGAACGTTGTATTTTGAATTGTGGGGTACAATCCTGTTCTTTGAAGCTTAGTGTTTGCTGCTTAATGCTAAAAGGACACCAGTAGAAGCCATTATTTGTCCTACTGTGTCATTACAATGGAATGTTTAGTATCTCTGGTACCAAATTCCAGCAATATTAAAATAATAACAAAACATTATACTGATCATCTGTGTGAAAAATACAATCTGCCCTTCAAGCCCTTTCTTAGAACCTTTTGGGAGGAGAAAAGTTTATTTTCTGTCCAGTCTCGCCCGAATGTGTGCCAGAGCCTACATGGCACATTGTGGTGTGATATGCAGAGAGAATGGGGGAAAGAAAAACTGCTAGATGGATTTGCTGCATATCTGTGCCTTAAATGTTTTACTATATTACATGGTACGTATTTTACTACATGCTATAATTTTACTATTATACATAATACAGTAGTGCCATTACAGATTCCTTCTGTTTTTCTCACAATAGCTTCAGGCTAAGACTATATCATGGCATGTTGACTATTACTGTATCTGAAAAAAAAACCCAAAACAAGAATTGAGCTGAAATAATAAGAAAAAAATGTCAAGAAATACGAAGATGAGGGGGAAAAGACTGAAAAAGTGGTAGAAAAACTGTTGGTAGTTTGTGCAAGATGCCGCTCCACCATAAAAACATCATCCTGTTCCCTATGAAAGGTGCAGTAGGTGGTGCACACAATTTTATTTGCTCTTTTGAAAAACTCTGTAGAATAACTTTGAAACAACAAAGCAGTCAACACCATCACCAAAATGTGCTTTTACTCATTACAGAATTTGTTTTAAAGTGCTGTGATCCTTGCTGATTTAAATAAAATAATTAATTCCCAACTATTTACTAACATCAGGAACCCTGTTCACAGTAAACTTGATGCTGCTGATTTTCAGGGATATTCTGTAACATCTCAGTGCTCTGTAAAAGCAGCTGCTGATTATATGGCTCTGCACAGGGATTGCTGAAGCATACCTTGCCAACAAACAGGAACTGGGTTCACAGAAATATAGATATATATATTTGTGATAGAAAATGGATAACTGTGTATCTTCAGTACTTAGTAATTCTACACTTTAAACCTGTCCTATTTTTGTGGAGGAAAAGTGCCACTACACTTAGGGTAGTGTAAATAATATTTTTTCTTCCAAATTCTGTGTCTGCAACCCATCCTCACAGGCAAAACTAGGTGGGTTTTTGGCTATTGTTAGGAGTTCACGTGGGCAGGCTTGGGCTGGTGCATTTTTGGGCTGGATGTTCTAATTGCCTGGGCCATTCAGAGAGTTTTCAGGATAGTTTTTTACTTTAGCTCTCCACCTTTCTATAGAGAAGGAAAAATTTAATGACTCTGTACTCACACTGGAAATGGGAATAAGAACACTCTTTTGTTTGCTTGGCATGGAAATCCCCAGGAATCCCTGTGTGTAGTTTACATAAGCAGGCACTCAGAGACACTGATCTCACTGATTTAGCTCAATTGGTTAGAGCATGGTGCTAATAATGCCAAGGTTGTTGGTTCAATCCCTATACAGGCCATTCACTTAAGAGCTGGATTTGATGACTCTTGTGGGTCCCTTCCAACTCAGAATATTCTGTGATCCTGTGGTCTGTAAAATATCTTGCTCATAGAGGACAGTGAATTGCAGCCACAGCCTCTCCTAAACAGACCATCTGAGGGGTTGTTGAACCTCTAAAATAGCCTGCTTGGAAAGAAGCAGGTTAATGTCCTCTTAACTGAGAAGTGGAAAATAGATATATTAAAAGCCAGATTTAATGTAAACACAGTGCAGTTTTCACTGTGACAAAAGGAAACTTCTTGGTCAGCCTCAGCAGAGGGTATAATCCCAAGTTTTGTTCTATTTCTGCAAAATCTTTCCAGAGCCTGATCAGCACATCAAGCTGGGTACATCTCTACCATTACTACATGCAATAAATGAGGACCTTTAAAAATCATCCCAAGTTGTGCTTAGTATTAAGTACTCTGAATTTAAAAAGAAGACATATAGGAAATGCTGGTGGTTTTAATTTTCCTGTTTACTTTAAACTAACAAACAAAAAAGTGTTACACTTGCAAGTCCTCTTGATGAACATGAAAATAACATATTTGTAAGAAAAAGAGAGATGCTTAGTTTTGTAATGATATAAGCTGAAGGTTAATCACAAGTTATCTCATGATGCATGCTGTTATTGCAAGAACTGACCACGTTGTCTCAGTTTTTGTTTGAAAGGAACTAACTGTGGATGCCACTGAGCGAAGATACAAATAAGGACCAAGTTTTGCAGAAATTTGGCAAATGGACAAACGTTCACACCGTTCTGCTTCTGTTCCCACCCTCGGGGGCAAAAAAGCTGCTGCAGTCAGCAACACTCACTTAACAAATGGCATTTGACAGAAAAGTAATGAACAAGATGAGCAGCTCCCTGTGCTCTGGTCTGGACATTTATCTACCCCAGGGAGTTTTAATACAGTGGAACTGGCTGTGTAAAGTGGTGGGAAAAGATAAATTTATGACTTTGCCTCTAGGGAGAATTAAATTAAGTCTGATTAAAGTCACTTAAATCCTGAACATGAGGGCTCAGATTCATGAAGGAGAGACCAAAGAATGTGAGGATCCTTTGCATCAGAGACTTTACCCATGGGCATGCCTTTACCCTACTGAAGTTAATGTAGCTCTCTCAATGCTGAATCAGCTTGCATTACACCAAGGGCCGAACAAGTCTGAATTAGGAATAATTACCATAGATCCCCTGTCAGGCAGCCATTTGCCAGCCCAGAGTAACTTGTGCCAGAGCCCAGAGACTATGCCTGTGCTTTCACACCTGTGCTTTCCTTAGCAGGAACCCTGGAGTTTAGCTGAGACTACTCCCTCGCTTCTGTTTTCCTACTGGAGGGCCCAGGCTGTGAGAGAGGCCAAGTGTCGTACGGAGGTATCATCGCATACAAACCTACACCTGTTTCAGGAAGAGTTTCAGGATGACAACTAAGTATTAAACATATGCAGACACCTTAGTGGTGGAGCGTGGAGCAGCTGGGGCTCCTTCCCTTTGGAAGAAGATGCCACACTGTTGACACTGGAGCATAGTGCCAAGTAACAGTGGAGCCCAACCCAAAACCTAGCCAGAATTATTGTTTTCTCCTTAACTGGAACTGAGCCTGAACTGCAATTTGGAAGTTTCCTTGAAGTGTGAGTCGAACGAGCACCAGTCATAGCTGAATGGTATCATTAAAGTAAAATACTGTGGTGCTTGGACTTCCTGCAGAAACAGGAACATAAATCAGAATAATTTGCATGTCAGCTTACCAGAAAGAAGACATAAGATGTGCAAATTCATATATTTATTAACCACTTCTCACTGCCTTCCTCTTCAAAATATTTCCTGTCACTCTTCTGGATGGTCGTCACCAGTAGGAACTTTACATGACTACCTGCGGTCCTGTCCTGGGTCTCTCCACTTTCTGCAGCAGGAATGGCCTGGCCTTTCCTCTAGAAAGTGGTGTAATTTTGTTTTGCTCCATTTTGCTGTTGCTTGCAAAGCACCAGTTTCTGTGAGGCATGATGCAGTTCCTGCTACCCTGGCTCCTGCTTGCTCGCAGCCTTGGTGTGCAGCAATGGGAAGCTGTGCCTGTGGGTCAGCCTGAAGCAGGCAGGACTAGACCCTCCTTCCTGCTGCAGCTTCCCCAGGCTACACTGGCGGTTGCCCAGAGAGACCCAGTTCTTGTTCCAGCATATTTTTTTCCTCCAGTGAAAGCGTTTTGCAGCAGGACACAGCCTGGGAGCAGCCTCTGATTTGCCCTGTGCTAGATGATGCACATGAGCAGAAAAACGATGGTATGCGATGTTGTCCTTTTGCTATTGAAAGAGATAACCAGGAAAAAAGGAAAAAAAAAAAGAAGGAAGATTGCCATCTGTGTTTGAGCCACGTAAACCGTGCAAACCACAGAGTGAACAGTCTGTGACAGGTCTAATCAGCCTGGGGTCCCAGGAGCACACACCCAGCTCAGCCTACAAAAAGCCCAAAGGTTGATTATAGGTTTAAAAAGCAAACATGCAGAGCTGTGGCTGCTGGGCACCGAGTCCAGGCTGCCTGTTCCTCCCCCCCCAGTGACCGTGCTGGTGAGTCACACTCATAGAATGTTAAGGGTTGGAAGGAACCTTGAAGATTGCCTAGTCCCACCTCCCCCTGCCATGGGCAGGGACACTTCCTACTAGGCCAGGTTTCATGGCCTTTTTCAACCTGGCCTTGAACACTGCCAGGGTTGGGGCACACACAACCTCCCTGGGCAACCTCTTCCAGTATCTCACTACCCTAACAGTAAAAAAATTCTTCCAGCCTAAATTTACCCTCTTTCAATTTGTACACATTACTCTCCTTGTTCTGTCACTACCATTCCTGACAAGGAGTCCCCCTCTGGCTTCCCTGTAGGCCCCCTTCAGATACTGGAACACTGCTGTGAGGTCTCCACACAACCTTCTCTTCTCCAGGCCACACAGCCCCAACTCTCTCAAGCCTGTCTTCATAACGGAGTCCCCTGCCTTCTCCACTATTCATATCTGTCTTTCCCACGTTCAACCTTCATGGAAAGGAAACAGAATTGCAATCAGCTTTTTTTTTGCCATTCAACTGGCCCAGTTACAATGATCTCTTTGATTGCAATTTAGGATAGGTCTGATAGCTAAAAGAAAATGAAATTAAAAAGCCCCTTGGGCATGCACAGCTCCGCACTCTTCAGCAGATGCTGCAACAACATGTTAGAAATGGGTACGGGGAGAAATCAGTAGCTCACTGACCGCCTGTGCCAGCCACAGTCACAGGTGCTTTTAGTCAACAGGCAACAAGCAGCCAGAGGGAAGCCAGAGCATGAACATGGGCCATTTCTCCATGGAGAAGGTTCGGCTCTGTCCAGCTTCTGCTGTGGCGAGAGGTTTGGCTCTGCAAGGTGGCCTCTCGGTTGGTTACATGACCTGCTTTTGAAGGGTTCTGGAGGGAAGATCTGTGCTGTTTGAGGGTTCCCAGTAGCCCCAGGCTTCATCCCCAGGCACTGTCACAGACAGGCTAGTGCAGACCATGTTGAATAATACTTGGGTGCATGTGTTTTGCATCAAGCCTGTGAGGCTCAGCTACCTTTTGTGATGGTGGACTGACCAGAAAAACAATCTGCAGCATAAAAAAACAATATTTACTTGTTTACCAGGGCATAGGTTTCCCAAGCCAACAGCAATGACCACTGTGCCTAAACTCAGAATCGCAGAGTGGTCTGAATTGGAAGGGACACACATGGATCATCAAGTCCGACTCTTAAATGAAAGGCCCATACAGCAGTCAAATCCCAAACCCTGGCATTATTAGCACCATACTCTAACCAACTGAGGTGATCTCAGGGTCACAGATGAGAAAGAGAAGTTGCAGGCAGAGGTTAATCAGTTGCTGCAGAGGATGCAAATATTTAAGATTGCAAACTACCTTAAAGGCAAGTGCTTTTCCTTATTAGTTGCTAGATATTTAAGAGACATATTTCATTTTTTCTCCTGAATCTTTCTGAAGATATGGTGCTTTCAGATTACTTCTTTCTTACATGTGCACACTGGGGAGTCTACAGCTTGTTAAAAATGAGATTGCAGTGACTGTAGTACATCAAAGGACTTAATCAGCACAGTGCCATAGAGAAGTTGAAGACCTAAAGTAGGATAAGTGTAAATCTGTAAAATGGAAACAGCTAAATAATTCAAATCAGTAACATCAATTTCTGTGTGGTTTGTTCGTCTTCCGGCCAGACTTGTTTCATAGAGTTGAGGTTTTTATTAAAAGTAGAAGAAGAAGAGGAAGAAAGAAAAAAGTCACAGTTCTACTTCAGAGCTGTTTCAAATCAGTTGTTTTCCCTGATCTTTCCTCTTCAGGATACGGAGCCTCCTTCAATACTGAGTAACGATCTGGCTGAAGATGGCAGCTGCAAGCATAGTGAGTACACAGCTATGTTACTGTTCATCACTGTTTTCCTCTCCCCCCTCTTTCCCTCCATCAGTTTTCTGCCTCTTTCAAGCCAGTGGTGCCATTCCACTGTAGCAGTAAAACGAAGCCTTCTTCCCCACCTCTTTCCAAGTTGGTCATTTTGCATTTTGTTATGTATTTGAAGTTGCCAATCCAACCATGTTTTGAATGATCTGACAGAGAAAATGCTTTCACCACCTGCCATTTTAATAACTGAAGTTGGCTGGAGGTGGTGAACTACTCTTTTGTAAAGCGTATGTTACTCAGTGGGTCTTTTTTATAAGTCTCTGCTGTGCTGAACACTTCAAGCAGTCTGAAACACACTGTTTCCCTGGCAGTCTTTGCACTTTCCCATTTAAATTGAATATGTTAGGCATCTTCAAATGCATCTGGTGGAGAGGGGCAAATGCATGCTTTACTGAGCGTCTCAACATGAATTTACCAGATGTCCTATTTCAGGTCACCCACCCTGACAAGACCAGCCTGGATTACTACAGGAATGACAGCGCAGTGCTGCTCCTGTGTGGAAACCCAGTGAACAACACAGACTTTATGTGCGACAAGAGGCAGGTCAGGCAGTTCTCTCAAGTCTTCCTGCCGGTGTTTTTCTGGCTTATCTTCACTGTGGGCACAGTAGGAAATGCTTTGGTTGTGCTTGTCTATTGCAAATACCACTTCAGGAGAAGTATGATGGATCGGTACCTGCTGCACCTGGCCATTGCAGACCTGCTGCTCCTTTTCACCCTCCCTTTCTGGGCCAAGGCTGCTTCTGATGGCTGGATCTTCAAGGACTTCATGTGTAAAGTCGTCAACAGTCTATATAAGATCAACTTCTATGGCTGCAGCTTGCTTCTGACCTGCATCAGCTTTGACAGGTACATCACTATTGTCCAGGCAATGAAAGCTAAAACTTCTAAGCGAAGGTGGCTCCTGCGCAGTAACCTCATGTGCTTGGCCGTCTGGCTGACAGCGATGGGCCTATGCATCCCAGAAATCATATACAGCCAAACCATGCAGGTGGGTGACATAACAGTTTGCAAAATTACGTACCCACCAAATGTCAGCAGGATCTTCAGAGTTACTGTCCTGGTCTTGAAAGTCACAATCGGATTCTTCTTCCCGCTCCTCGTCATGGTTATTTGTTATGCCCTCATCATCAAGACCCTCCTACAAACCAAAAGATCCCAAAAACAGAAGTCGGTGAAGATCATCACCATGATCATCACGGCTTTCCTCCTCTCTCAGTTCCCGTACAATATTGTTTTGCTGGTCAAAGCCATCAACACCTACACTGGGGCAGTGTACAGTTGTCAGGCTGCCAACCGGCTGGACGTCGGGCTGCAGGTCACCCAGACCATTGCCTTCCTCCACAGCTGCCTCAACCCCTTCCTCTATGTCTTTGCTGGTGAGCGCTTCAGAATGGCGCTGGGCAGGATGGTGCAAAGCAGTGGCTGCTGCCAAAGCAGGGTCCAAAAGCAGGTCTCCCCTGCCTGCGACAGCCAGGAGCACAGCTCAAACTGGTCCTTTACCATGCTGGGGAGGCAACGGGTGAGGAACTCCCTGATCCTTAGCACTCGCTTGACCTCCTCTGTTATGTCCCCTCCTTGCCAAGTCCTCTTGTAAGTTAGTCCTCACTCTCTCCTCTCCAGAGGAACATGAGACTCTTTGGAAACCACCTGTGTACCTCAAAGACTGTCCCAGAGGAGCAGGAAGGGTTGGCAGCCCTGTCCTTGACGTGTGGGACCCAACCAAGGTTTGCTTGCTGAAAAGATAGGAAACCTTTGGCAGAGAGCAGCAAAGTGGAACCATACTTGCTATAAGCAGAACTGACAGAGGACAAAAGCTATCTTTGTGACAGCTGTAAATAGCTGGCCCATCTGCAGCTCAGACCACAGCCTGAAATAACAAGTCTTACAGGGAGGTGATAAACCCAGTTACAGCAGCAACAGAGGCAGAAAAAGCAGGATGAACCACCCGTCCTCCTCACAGGAAGCAGCAGGAGGGAGTTCAGCCTTCATTTGCTGTGATGCCAGGGTCTCCTATGCAGGTGGCCAGACTCCAGTGCCCTGCCAGACTCCTGCACCAGATCCCCTCCCCTGTAAAGGAGAACGGCCTTTAGCTCCGACACTGGTTTGTTGCAGGGGGCAAATGCTGCTCTCTGTGCCTGGGCAAATGCAACTCTGTTTGGCTGCTCATGTGGTTCTTATTGCAAAGAAAAGCCAGTCATCTGTGTTCATAAACTGGTCATTGCAGAATTTGACCTGCCTTTCTCCTACAGTTTAGCTGTGTGATGTCAGGTGAAATTTGGTACAATTTATGCTATGGCTCCTACTTTGGTACTGGAAACAAATCACACCTCACAGTAAAAATTCAAGGATATCAGAGACACTGCACTGTCTGTCCCAGGGATATTTTCTGAGTGGTGCAAAGCTGTAGTAAACCAGAACACAAAAACCAAACCTGTGGTTCAGCTGGCTGCCAGTTATGTGCTGGTATCTTTGTTAACAGTGACAAAATATATTTAGCCTGGTGCCAGTAAGACAGAGCATTATTAAGTGTCAAACTTAGCAACATTCGGAATGAGACTTCAGGTTGGCAGAGGCAGCAGTTCCCAAAATGGTGTGCTGTAATGCACCCCACAACTTCTATAGGACTTTTGGAGTGCCAGTGTTGGTGCTGTAACAGTGCCTGTGTCCATTGCGCCTCACTCATCCCCTCACAGGGACGTGGCATTGCCTGTCCTGCCTGACTGCAAGCCTCCACTTCCCAGTCTTCAATTGCAAGTCATAGTGCTCAGGAGGTTTTGTTTTAAATAATCTCATTTAACCTAGTTTGCCTTCTGGTTAATTATTTCTTCCAGGTAAAAGGTGGTTTCATTGTGCATTTATCATTAAAGAGTGTTGATGAACGCAAGCTTTCTGTGTCATTTGGCACTGCTTTTCTAGTGGATAGGGTACATCTAAGCAGATGGGGTTCTGTATACATTAATTGGACTTTAAAATATTTTTTTAACTTTTCCTTAGGAAAAAAAAATGGTCAAAGATGTACATATTTTTTACTGTATATGCAAGAAGGGTTTGGGGGTTTTTTGCAATCTGTTTTCAGCAAACAGAAGCTGAAATTCTGCTAAACAAAGGCACTGTCACATATCCCGAGAGGATGAACTGGTTGTTTCTTGCCTACACATCTTTCCCAGGTTTGGATCCATACACATGACCTGTTTCCAATGACAGGATTTACCCATCTCAAAAAGGCCAAAGGAAAGCTTTGCTAACAGGGTTTACTTCACATATCTAACCCTTGGGATGCAGCTGAGAACCCCACGGGCAGCAGTGGGTTTAGGCTCCTGAGGCGAGGGGTGGGGTGGAGTTCTGGGAGGGAAGGCAGGTTTCTGAGGGCAGGAGAGGAGGGAGCACACTGGGGGCAGATGCTTTCCTATAGAAGTTCTTCCCATGGCTGAGGGTGCTCCTAGCCAGAGGAGGATCCTCCTGGCCCCAAAAGAGCCCTCGAGTTATGCAAACAAACAAGTGTGCAAACTTTAGGGGCTGCCAACCTCTGGTCCTGCCTGGGGGCCTCAAGCTCCTCTTCCCTGCATAGCATCTCACCGGCCTCGGGAACTTGAATTTTGTGGCCTTCTCAGAGAAGATAAAAGCTTCTTCACTCCCCAGAATGCCATGGGAAATATTCATGCTTGATCAGCAGGTGAAATTGCTGAGGGTGGTGAAGCAACAATGAAATTGGAGCAGTTTGGAGTGATGGGGTCATCTCTGGGTCATGCACATCCTGCTCTGTCAGGCTGCTCCCTGCTGCTTTGCCAGGGCCCAGCCCCTCTGGGGTGCATTTTCCCTCATTGGGCTTGTTCCACCACGGCTGCCTGCAGTCCAGCAGCTGCTAGTGTTGGTGCCTCATGTATTTGCAGGGAAGCTGCCTAGCTTCAGGCTCTCTGGCTCTCTCACTGGTGAGGTCCCTTGGTGCTGGCCATCACAGAGCAGGGGCTCAGTCATGGAAATGTTTGCTGTCATTACCCCCTCTTCCATCTGCTGGGGGCCTCCATCTGCCAGCAGCATAGCTCCTTGTGGTCAAGCCCTCCTGGGGCTCCTCCGTCCCTCTGCCCTGATGTTTTAGTTGAATTTATCCTACCAAAATCGCTCTCATGCCTCACTAGGCTGTCCCCAGCCTTCAGCTGATGCACTTTTCCAGGAGGGGAGTTTTCCGTGAAGGCAAAGGGTATTGCCTCCCCTGCCCCTGTCCCTTCACACCTCCTGTGGGACACTGCTCATGCCTTACCCACAGCTCTAGCAGGATGGTCACTAAGCACTTGTTGGAAGCCCCAGGAGAGGCCTAAGATCTTCCATGGCTTGGTTCCCCTCTGCTCTCTTCGAGGCCATTTTTTCATAGATTTTCCCAGTTTTGGGTCGTAGTCTCCTCTGCTGTTGCTTTTCTTTAAAGGGGTAGCCTGACTTTGTCTGCCCTAAGTATTGTCACCCAGAGACCAAGGTGCAGGCAGTCACATAGCACAGCTCCACACTGCTTGTGGTACTGGGAGAGGAAGCTGGGAGAGCCGATAAAAAACTTTCACTCTCGCAGGCAAACCTGCCTTCCTGATGCCTGCTCCTGCCTGAAACAGACATGCTTTATACAAGTGCCTCTTCCAGAGAGCAGGGAAGTGATGGAAGGGTGTGAGAGCACAGCAATTAAAGCTGCAAGCATCACTCAAGTGATGGTAAAGTCAGCCATTGATCTGAGTTCAGTATGTGCAGACCCAAGTATGCCCTGAATCAATTATCCTTTATTTAACTGAACAGATACTGTGGTTCCCAGTGCCTTCAAGTGCTGCCTGATTTTTCCAAGTCTCCTGGGCCATATGTTTTTAAACCTTATACTTGGGCTTCAAAGCATTCCCGTGACACTTGAAGGACTAATGCAGAGGGTACTGCTGTCTTGTGGCAGCTTCACACGTTCCTCACAGCAAAATAGAAATATAAGGCAGAAGTATGGTTGGGAGAGCCTTGCCGCTAGCACCAAGGAAGGGAGGTGGTAAGCAGTATGGGTAAAAATGGATTACTGGAAATGTACACAAAGGTTTTCAATAGCTACAGCCTCCCCTGCAGAGCTGATGTGCAGCAAGGTAAGGTCACTTACACATGTATTGTGTATTCGTAAAACTCAGTCTTGGCAGATCCCTTGTGCTCCAGATTAGGTTTTGCTGGAGACCCTGTCCTAGAGAGAAGCTTCTGAGTGTGGAACTGGGACTTTATCACTTCAGCAGTGATAAAGTGACAATGTGCACTACCAGGCAGCAGAATGAATTTCACTCTCTGATGTTTCTGCAGAGCAAGATAACTCTAGACTTAAGCAAAATCAGGAATATTCATAAGACACATGCAGTATCTAAATTCTTCACATAGTCATTGAAAATAAAAGGCTGCTTTGTGTCATCCTCTGGAGATGCTCCTGGAGATGCTCTGAGACTTCTGTTTGTAATTGTAGCTTTGAAATGAGGAATGGCACAATATGAGGATAACCTTGAATTTCATATTTTAATTTAATATACGAATAATAAAAACAAAACTTGAGGAAGATGGGAAGAAGAAGGAAGATTCCACAAACACAGATCAGTCTGAAACACAGACTCATGTCACATATATACCTGCTGGAATGTGGGGACAGGATGCATCGCAGCCTCCACCCCAGGAGCAAACTCCTGTGGGGAAACAGAACTAGCTGACAAAAGAAGCAATGACTGGTGGCAATGTGGCCTGCTGTCCTCCCGACCCATCTGGATGGCCCCAGCAGCCCATGTGTTTACCATGTGTCCCGGGGCTGGGATTACAGATGCAAACACTGAGGTGACACCCAAAGAGTGACTGTGACTCACACAGCACTTCTTGGCCTCTCGCTGCCATGCCACATAACCCAGGCATACAGAGCCAGCTAGGACCTGGGGAAAAGCAGACAGGAGCCCTAAGCCAAAGGACCATGCTGCTCACTGTCAGGGACAACAGTGACTGTACTTGCTGTCCTTGAGGCTGCTCTGGTTCTACCTCTGAGGACTGGCTCACTTAAGGATCTCCACTGTTCCTCTGTTGTACTGTACAGATGTGGCCTTTCACCACTATTTGTGAAATAGCTGACAATCTATTTTCTATTTTCCTTATTTTGTAAAAGCTTTTCCCGCTTAGAAATAGACCATACAATCATCAGATTTATCTTCCACACAAAGCTATCTCTACAAGGCAGGAAAGGGACACATATTCACAACGATAAAGAATTTTATTTTTTAATTCCTGAGGTTAAAAAAGGGGAAAGAAAGCATCAAGAAACATTCCAGTACACAACCGTCTACATCTCTGTAACAGACACTGGTATACATAATTTTTCCCATATCTGGAGCAGGAAGTTTGATGTGAACAGGGTTTGCAATTCTTTGGCAGTTAAGACCAAAAGATGCTTCTGAACAAGTTACAACCTCAGTGATTGAGCATGATTAACACTATAGTGCAATTTCAATTTTGAGGAAGGAGCAAAGTCAGGCTTTTGTAGCTTTGCTATTTTGTAACATGGTACGTTCTCGTGCAATACATCTCTGTCATTTTTCATTAAGAAACATTGAGTAAGATTGAGTAAAGGAACACTGTCATTTTCTTAAAGAAACTACATTCTTTTCTTCACATAAACCTCTGTATAACAAAAATCTTACCCTCCATACCTCCTTACCCTTTCCAGCACCCAGGAAAATCATCTGATTGCTTATGCTGACCACAGTATATAATCTCTTTGTCCTACGAGTGAGATATCCCCTTCAATTAATTTTATGATCAATTTTAAATATTTCTTTTCTCCTAATTGCATTCCTGCAGGTAATAAAAAGCCTAATTCAACAAATCACCTGAGCACCTGTAAATAAACAGACTTTTCAGCATCACTGGCACAGCTCACACAAACAAGTGCCTTATGAACGGAGGTATAAGGTGCTTGAATGAAATAATCTCTTGCACAAACCTGCACTTGTGTGAAGTCCTTTATTGGGTTTCCATAGCTCCAGAAATAAACTGCCAGTGGCATTCAAACAAAAGGTCAGTACTAATGTCAGGTTCTTTACTATCTTCTCTGCACAGCCTCTTCTAGCTGGTATGATGGGATTCTGGTTGTTGACCAGCTGGTTTTGAACAGCTGCACTCTTGTCCTTAGCTGTACCTTAGCACTCCTGTACCTTAGCATCCTGAGTATTTCATCATTTGAAACTTTTTCTCCTTAAATACTCTCCTTGGTTAGGAGCAAACCTTTTGACCTTTAAACTACAGGTTCTGGCTTCCACTCTTAGTCCTCTTTCAGAGAGGAAAAAAAAAGCCATAAAACTACTCTCAAGGGGCAGGAAAACCTGAAGAAAAGGTACCATAAAGACTCAAATGCTAAATGAAAACAATCCAGTGGTTTTATTCCCCTCCTTCCAAACATATGCTTTAGCCAGTCTCAGGACTGTCAACATGAAAGACCTTCAGGGAAACATCTAGCTTACCTGATGGAGACAATTACTTTAAGATTTACATAAACGGTGGCTTAAAAATATTTGCCACAGTATGAAAAAATGTTAAGAACTGGATGTGGAGAAGAAATGAAGAGGCAAGGCTGTCAAATAATTTTGAATAGAGAGACTTCAAATACTTTTGAACAGAGATGTCATATTTTGGCCCAAGCTACTTGACAGTGTCCCTTTACCTTACATTTGGCATTTTAAGAAAGATATCCCAGTAAGATTAGTATTCTACCTAAGAACAGCAAAATGCTTTTAAAAACCACACCTAAAAGCTTAAAGGAAAACTGCAGCAGACTTCAGTAACAGCTCAGTGAAATTGCATAGCATATGGTACACAGTGCTCCATTTTTAAGCAATAAATAATCTCTTCTTGCCTAATTAAATATAAAATATAGCTTCAACACTGAAATATGCCATAATTCCTGAACCGATCCATGGGCTATTTATGGCCTGTTTATTGCCCATGTCCATCTCTTGTCCATCTCATTTTCATGCACACAGCCAGGTACAGGTTTAATTGCACTGTAGCCCTCAGGAGGAGGAGTAAATCTGCTTGTACTTTGCACTGACCCCTCTGCCTGGCAGAGGCTGGGGAGCACACCACTAGTATGGGCAAGAAGGCAGCTGAAGGGAGGGGAACGCTATCCATTAACCAAACACCTAAAATCTAGGTGCTCCATGAAAAGTATTCTTTCACAGTCTTTTTCAAGATCACTGCACTTATATATTGTTAACAACTGGAACAAATAAGCAACCTTTAGCTTTATCTGCAATTCTTTTCTTTCCTATGATCATAAAATTCCCTCTTACCTCAGCTGCTACTATATAAATGTCCAACACTTGTTTGTGATGGCCATCTTTTAAACAACCAACCAGTCTTTTGATGTCGGAAATCCAATGGATTGGACCAGCAACACGTAAACACCATCTGGACTTCCCTGACTTTCTTCCCTAGTCAAGTTGATCCTTCCAATTCCCTGCCCTTGCTTTTACATTTACAGGTTTGCCTCCTTACCCTCCCCTAAACCATTTGCTTCAGCTTCAGCTTGCCCCTTTTTCTTCTTTCCCCTTATGTTTTACTTTCTGTCTCTCACAATGACCCCTGTATATCAGCTACAGCTGCCACCAGGTTTCTACAGGGTTCCTGACAGGCTGTGCTGGTCTTCTACCAACTGTGGCACTAAAACCTTCCAGGTCTGAGGTTTCCTTGGGAGAACAATGACATGAGAAATCAGACACACCTAAAATGATGAGGAAGGCTAGTTGGGAGAAAGAGCTTTTCTCCTTTATCCTGCCAAATGTTTTGCCATTCCATCAGAGGACAGGATTTTAAAACAAAAAAATCTGCTTTCAGATAAAAACAAAAGGATAAAATTCTATATAGAAAGCAGATGGTTTGTGTAGAAATTCTGTATAAATGAGAACCCAGTCTTCCCTTAAGAGGCAGTGTTTACAGCCAGCTCTTTCTCCAGATCCAAGACCAAAAGTTAGCAGTTGGATAGGGCAACTGCAAGGTTTAGGAAAGGGAGAGAATACGCTAACACTGGGTGGAGAGCTCCTCAGGCCTGGATATTCATTCAGTTTGGATGGACGTTTTGAGACCAGTTCAAACATTATTGCTGCCTTCCATGTGGTCTAGAGAGAGAGAGACACTGCTCATGTCCTCAGAAACTGTGCTTTCCTATGACTGCTGATGACTAAGGTGCTAAGGCAGGAAAAAGGAATTTTCTTCCTCCTACAGTGAGCAGTACTTTACAGAGGATACTCCTTGTTCTGCCACTGGTACTCACTGTAAGAATGGACCAATGTACAGAGTATGGTGAGCGAAAGTGAAAGGAGTTGCTGCTTCATGTTGTATTGTTTTGTAACTGGTAGTGATAAAGCATTTGTAAAAGCCAGCTAAGGCTTACCAAATCTTAGCCCAGAATGTAAAAAACTCCTATGTTTGCTGTTTATAAAACTTGGAAAAGATAAAAAATTCTAGATGGATTACAATATAGGCCTGTGAAGATTGAAATATTGCATAATTGTTGTTCTGACTGTAAGAGTAGCAGAACAGAAATGGTTATGTTTACTCCTCAGTGAAGAGGTCAAAAATACACTTTTTTCTTTAAATTTCCTTTTGAAGGATATTTTTGGAAGAAAAATAATGCGATAATTCAGCAGAGAATTTCAGTTTGCATTTAGACACCCACACACTTATTTTTCTCCCCACTGAAAAAAAAATTGGTTATTATTGACCTGTTAAATCAAACATTGGCTTTTCAGCAATCTGTACACAGTACAGAACCATTAGTGTTCCTGAAAAGGCTTCCATTTTTTAGTGTATCCATCTCTTCTTAAGTGCATTATAACTATTGCATAGTTTCAGAGTCTTCAAACACAGTGGTAATCAGTCTGCTTACATGTACATAAATAATATAATTTCTTTAAAATTTAATTAAAAATAACACAGTATAGTCAAGGCTATGGAAAATCACTTCCATCATAGATGACGGGTCGCTCAACAGCCAAGTGATAAAACACTCTTTTTGAGATAAACCTGTCAAGGAAGAAGAGAGAGCAAAAAGATCATGTTAGCTGAAGTCAACTAGGCAAGAAGCCTTAGAAGTGTATTCAGTCTTTCAGTTTATACATAAGTAAAAAATTGACTGTTGTCAAAAGAAAGTCTGCCTGTGCAAGGGCTGTCAGGCCTCCTGTTAATAAGATGACAATCCTGACCAAACTACCTTGCTTACTTCTGTTTACCTTCCCAAGGGTGGAAACAGAATAGCAGAATTCTGTTCTGGGAGGAGAAAAACCCAAACAAGAACAAGAACCAAAACTCAATCTTGAAGATCTCTTGGCCAATTTCTCATACTTACTTCTGAATGGAAGAATAATGATACATCTGATCAGTTCCACAGTCTCTAAAACCAAGCTTATTTCACCTTTTACATCCAGCTAGGACTTACCTAGAGAATGTGTTGTCAAATATCAGTGTGTAGATTCCAGGGTTTCTGACTTTCACCTGTCCTCTGATTGTTTCCTTATGAGAGTTGCAGCGAGTCATAGGGATAAGAACCTGGAATTCAATACAAATCGAAATGAAGCTTGCTATTTGCCCTATAAATTGACATTTGCCTTCAGAAAAGTATTTATACTTCAGCCATCTTGAAAGTCCCAAAGTGCATATATTCCTGCAAAACTAATTATTTTAACTAATGAGCATTAAAACCTCACCCAAACTAAAATCTCACAGTGTTTTCCTCTGATAATCTCTTTACAGCAATAACCTATAATCTCTGCTCTGGAGATAGAATCAAATCCTGATCTTTTAAATGTTAATCTAAGCAACTTTACTAACACTGCCTTAAATCCATATATCGAAGAGCAAGATTTAGCTAAATATGTCTTTTAATATATGCTTTTATACTCCCTGTATTATAAAACAAGCTTTCTCAGCAAATCTTAATTGTTTATCTGAGCTTACAGCAAAAGCATGTGTATCTATGATTCTATGTGTCTTGCTGTAAAACCCTAGCACAGTTGTCAGAAGAGCACCTGACATAGATCAAGAATGACCCCATAAAACTCAGAAGTTATATCAAATAAATGTATCGAGACAAAAGCAACATTCACACTTCATTCGGCTTTCAGATTAAGAGATATTTTACATGGAATTGGTAACCATGGAGTGAATTAACACATGCTCTATAATTGTCTTATTCCCCTAGTAAATCACAGCTGTAGAGTTCCCCCTACCATGGTGGATTAAACCAGCAGCTGCCTTGTCTTCAGTAAAACTTTGCAATTACTTGAGTAAAATAGATTCACTTAATCCATAATCCTCATGAAATATGGACAGCACATATAAAAACTGATACCTTGGTCACTGGCAAAGCAATTTTGAACACCATCAAGCTTATGCTTCATTGCAAGAAATGTAGATAACCCAAGCAATTTATGTTTTCTTGTGGCTTCTGCTCAAGATCTGGCAAATTTGCCCTAAAGGGCTTAAAATTAAGAAAGTTTGAAAAAGGGGAAAAAAAGAAGAATTTTGCAGGCTTGGAACTTTTAGTTTTGTTTAATAATAGTGGGTGAATTTCAGATGCAACCAGTAGAAGCTACAGTGCTTTTCAACTGAACTTTTGCAGGTAACATTAAATAACTACGGATGTAGCCCTGCCTTTAGCAGAACTGCAGCTTAACTGGAGAAACAAATCCTTAATGCAATAGCAACTGGCATTTTGGTGAGACCTCCTAGTGATACTTGCTGATTCCTTTAGGCAGCCCACTGTAGAGTACTACAGTCTCTAAGGTAGTAAGGAAACAAAGGTCTTACTTTGCACTGATCCAGTGGCGTGTCTTCAGATTCTTGGTAGACAACGCTGAAGGATATGCTTTTGGGGTCTGATGAAAAGATCCAGCTAATTGTTAGCCCCATCTCTGTAACGGTGATGGGAATGATACTGTAGGTGCTGGATTTAATGAACAGCTCTTTGTTGCTTTCTCCAAAGTTTATGATCTCTTCCACTGTAAGGGGTAATTTGATCCTGTGAGTGAGAAAAATACAATTACTTGAAGAGATCCAATCCACTTAATCAGACAAACCCACTAACCATTGCTTTTTATTTTGCATCTATTTGGGGCAGATTCCACAGCATATTTAGGACAGGTCCACAAAATGCATGAAAATTCAGCCTTAGAGGAAGGCAAAAACTACAGAAAAGCCGACTAATATTAGGAACTTTCACTGCTCTGGCAAATGTGGATTTTGTTCACTTATTTATTTCATTTCAGCTGGAGAAAACCAGTGCTGGAATAAAGCCTTTTAGAGTCACTACAATTAAAAAAGGAGTCTGCTGCCCTCTACTGTTATTTTTAAACATAAATTTAAACGAAAAATAAGTTAACCAATTTATTCACCTTTCTCGGTATAATTTGTACAGGAAATGGGGATCAAGAGTACAGAGGGGATGGATGGATGAAATGTGAACAGATCCTGCTAGATCCTCTGAAGCACTTAATGCTACATCTTGGTCTATTTTACCCAAACAAGCTGTAAAAAAGCTGCCTCAAAATACTTCCAATTAAAAAGGAAGTTCTTAGCACCTAGATGAAGCATTATCTAGGTGCTAGAGTCCTAAAGCATTATATGAGCTGACCTCATTCAGATATCTATTTCAGACTGCAAACAGGTCCAACTAGCACTGCACTCCCCGACTTATCCCTGCAGTCTCTTTCAGTGACTGCTAGAACTGCACAGCCCTCTAAGCCCCCTTCCTGTTGACAGTACCTCCTTCTAAGAATAGAAAGGAAGATTTTCTGGTGTGATGTGGACCTACATCTTTCCTTCTCGTTCCCCACTTGCATTAAAGTTTTGTAGGACTGAAGAGGGAGGACCTGGCTCATTGCTGCTGCTCTGTGTAGTTGAGTTACACTCTCTCATCCTCCTCAGATCAAATTCTACTGTAGGACACAAGGGATCAGCTCTTCCAGGAGCCTGCAAGGCTTGTGCTCACATAGCTGATATCTGATCTCAGCCTTTATTCTTTCAGCCTGGAGGTAACGAAACTGTTCTGCTTACATGATTTCTCCTGACTTCAACAAGCATATCTCAGCATCTTGAGCAAGTTGCCACTCTTCAGATTCATCAAAGGTTGAAGAATTACATGTACTGTTTCTAGAACAAGGGAAAAAAGGAAAATCATGATTACCTGAGTAGTATGTGGTCAAATACCATCTGCATGCTGATGCCTTCCTAAAATAGAAACACTTTGATAGTTCTAATACCAAATTCTAGGGTTCTTATTTTGCACATTCTAGTGACAAAAGTGCCTGGGCAAAACTGCAGCCCTGTTCGCTTACCACTGGGCACAAACGTAAAACTGTTCCTATCCTGGTTTCATGAGCTAAGAAGAATACATAAGTACATCCAAAACATCTCTTCTGCAATCATAAGATAAATTCACTACTGAGATGCTGTCAGGTTTTAAAGATTCCCTGGCAGGTGGAAACTTCATGGAGGGCAGACACAAGCAAAACAGTCTGCACTTGTCCCTTAATCAAAGCTGGCAAAGGGATAAGACATTTCCCTGGATTTAATCTGTAAGGTGTTTGAGCATATTATCCATTTCCTTACTCTGACAATTGTACACATATTTTATCACTATAGAATAACTACCGTGTGTCTTCTTTTCATACAAGGAATACTGTTTGATTTGAACACAAATACACTAAAGAAGCTGCTACAAGATGACAAAGCAGGACCTCTCCTCCATACCATGATGTGTCCAGAAGAGCAGAGGAAGAGGATGGAAGAACCTGCTATCCACTCCTTACCTCTGAAAGGGTGTATGCTCTGGGTGAACAATGGAGTAGCATCAGTTAGAAATTACAGGGCTGGACACAGGGAGTAGGATGAGTTTGAGAGTCAGTAAACAAATGCTGATAGTTTCCAATTAAGTTAGAGCTTCTCTAACTAGTTCTTGTTTTGCTTCTCAGCATTTCAGCAGGTTGATAACTGAGACAATAAGGCTGTCATTCCCAGAAAAAATGCCAAGGATTCTTATATACAGGAAACCAACTGGTCAGTTCCTTCCAAAAACCAGTGGAATCTAATAAAATGTAATACCATACGCACTTCTGAACCACCAAGTGTAATCACGCCCCAAAAGGGCATAATTGCCTTACTTGCTGTAGAGCAATTCTCAAAAGCATTGCACAGTTCAGCATTTTCTTTTAAATCCAATGGGACATTTCTCCACAAGAGCAGGAGAAAATATCTCCAGGTAACAACTCCTTCAGTTTGTCACTAGCAGCATCTGAATATACTGTGGCAGCACATGGAACCAGGTGTAAGTCTAGTGTAGTGGTATTATTGGTTGGAAACATGAAGAATTTACTTTTATGACTGCAATATGCAGCAAATGAATGCAGCAAAAAAAAAGCTGCACCCACTGTCTACATATTTCCTGAAGTCAAAGCACTGTTACCTGCAGAATTCATGTTCTGTTATTCCTGTTTTCTTATTCCTGTAGCCACTTGGATAACTTTTGATTTCTTCAGATTCATGCCACTACTGTTAATACCCTAAAGAGACAGTTGGGATACGTACAGAACACTCACAGCTGTAATTAAGTGCCAGAACTTGAGCTATAACCAAACACTACCTCCCAGTTGAAATGTAGAAATGACATACTATAAGCTGGCCCATAAAGGTTAATGCAACATCTATGAAAATACTTAGCAAGTGATAAAAATAATTTCATTGTTAACTATCTTTATACAACTAGATAAGAAAACTGATTCTGGAAAAAAAACCCAACACCTAGAAAACTAAACTGTAGGTTGTAAACCTATATGTATATTTTGCTTGCATAGTGGTAACAGCAACAGATTTCATGCTGTGATCCATATAAGTCTCCCTTCCCACCACGATAGCTACACAGCTTTAATTTCACAGCCTTGAATTAATGTAGACAAAGAGAACTACATGACTACAGGCTTCCCGGAAGTGTCAAACTCCATTATTTATTACAAAATACCATTACAGTTCAGTATTTAATTAATTAATTTCACCTTTTGTTTGGAACTCTGAAATGTAAATTAAATCCCAGGACCAATATATTTTCCATGTTCTCCTCTAACACATGATTTTCCTTATTCCTGCTGCTGCAACCCAGTACGTGGTTAGGTGGTTAGCTTTCCACTTGGCTGCTCCAGCAAATAAATTCACCACACATCTACTCACTATAGGCTAAGGAAATGCTAAGTCTCTCACTTTGTGTATTAAACCAAAGGTCATTATAATCACAAAGCAAATCCTCCTTCTCTTTATGATATCCCATTGAGTCCAACAGTCTAAAACTGAGGTCTGCTAGCCTATGTGGAAAATATAAGAAACAGTCTCAGGATTTAACTGAAGCTCTTGTTCCCCTGACCAGAGAATTTATTCTTGCATGACCTATTCACCCTATGTGGCAGCATTAAGATGTTCCTCCAGCTTGCCACGTCCCCAGCTTATGAGTATGTATCCTCTATCTATTTAAAGAGTCTGGACTTTTTTCTTCTCTTTTTGTTTTTTTTTAAGTGAAATGAAGTGGGGATGAAAAGCAGGAAGAACTGAAGCATGGAAAAGACACTACAGGAGGAAGAGAACAGCTCTGATTCAGTAAATCCTCAAGACACGGGTTGTCACAGGCTGGTGGAGCATTTTGAAGTATCACTTCATGCCTGTCCTGTTCTTATGCTCTTCCTCAGGCACCTGCTGTTGGTCACTGTCCCTCAGGTGGATGGTCTTGTCCAGTATGCCTGTTCTTATATATGGAAAGCATTTCTAACAAATGATACTAAAAATGCTGTGGTCAACATCATAAGTGGCTTTGAGAGTTAGAAGTCCCTTTCAGAATTAAATCCTGAAGGAAGCTGGTTCAACTCTGCACTTGGCAATTTTCTGCTTTCATAAACACCTGAGCTCTGACAGCTATAGCTATGTGTCTGAGGTGTTGGCTTCACATGGCTAAGCAGTGAAATCCCAAAAGCCATCTGCCTGTCAGCAGCGCGGTGATTTCTGGAGAGAACCTCAGTCATCCAGGGTGAGAATCTTACCGAATTCTGTGAAAGCCAGAAACCTGAAACGGAGAGTGGAGGCTGTACAGAGCCCCTAACAGCTGCTTAGCCCAGCAAACACATCTGAAAATGCAAAGAAACAATCAAAGGCATTATGCTGAAGTGCACCAATGATTCCCTGGGCCTGCTGTTATCTAGCAGGTCAGAACCACCCCAAGCACCCTAACTTAGTTATTAGCCTTCCCCTCCAGCCCAACAAAGAACAAGAAAAAGAAAGAAGATGGTGAAGGGTCAGAAGAAAGGATGCCATAGACTGTCCCTGACAAGGGCAGGAAAAGAGGCATGATTTGGAGTGGAGCATGGGGGATACAGAGCTCACTGTTTTTAACAGGGTGCATGACAGTGTCAGTATGGGTGGGAAAGGGATGGGAAGGTTATGAGCAAACTCTGACATATGTTGAGATGGGAAAGCATCACACAGATAACCGATGGGAAAAAACCATGGATGGACATGAAGATCTACCACCATGTGCTGTGGGTGACCTGCTTATTGGTACATAGGAAATTCCATCTATTTCTTAAAAAAAAACTCTGTATGATTTAACTACAAAACACAAACCACAAAAAAAAACAACAAAAGAAGAAACAATACAAAAGGACTCTCCTGCCTTAAAATTGGTTTTAAAATTGGTTACACTCTATCTGTAAGACCAGAGGCAATACAAAAAAAGCAAGCTAGGGAAACAATCATGACAAAGGGATATTTCCATGCTCCAAGGGACAACATGCAAAATCTTATGATGGTTCTTTTTTCAGTATTGTGATAGGGAAGAGGTTTGGCAAAGGCTCTGAGATGCAGACAGCTTTCAAATGCTCATTTGCAAAAGGTATAGAATAAGTGATTAGGGATTACCAGGGTACTTTCAAGTCCCCTCCCCAGCAGGAGGCAGCAAACAGATGACTATGAGAACCAACACTACAAACACTGGCAAGTTGCTGCCCAAATATCCCAAATACTGCACAGTCTGTAGATCACCAAGGCTACAGCCACCTCTGTGGGTAACACTAGCTTAAATACCATTGAATTTTTTCTTTGCACAGTTCTTTAGAGGCTACTACAAGGAAACTGAGGCAGAATTATAGGAGAGGTATAGCAGAGGCTGTTTCTGGCATGGGTTTACATCACTATCCACCAGGATCCCAGGTCCTTTCAGCAGAGCTGCTCCCTAGCCCTCTGTGCCCAGCCTGTACCTCCACAGAGGCTGCTCCATCCCAGAGCCTGCAGGTTCCCTGCAGCCGGTGTGGTTTCTGCACACAGGGAGCTTCACAGCTATACAATTAAATGTTTTCAGACTGACCTGTACAGAAGTAACAGCTAATCTCACAGCCCACCACCTGAGGTGAACTCACACAGTCCACCTCCGTTTTCACCATTTCTATGCCAGAGAGGGCTTCTTTGAGCAGTCCATCAAAAAGATATTATATGGAAACACAGATTATGAAACAAAAGAGGAAACAGGTCAAATTACGGGTAGGTTAGCAAGCAGAAATGAAGTATGTATGAGTTTCTTTTGATCTCGAATGCAGGACTAAGGGTTGAATACTGCTGATACTGCAGTCATCTTTGGTAAAGAGTTTATTAAAAGTTACAGAATTGATCCCAAGATTTATCGTGTACGGATAAGGGCAAACGGATGTTGGGAGGAAGAGTAGTGGTCTCCATGGGAAGGCCATCCCTGCCCATACAGTCTGAGAAAGGAGCATCTCTGGTAACTTGAGGTCACTGTGAACTAGGCTGACCAGAGTAGTTTAGATGAGCTCTCCATAAATGCATGATTAAGACATTTCAAAAGTGACATTTTCTGGTTTTAAGAGTTTAAATGGGCCTTGTTGTTAGAAAGAGCCAATCACTGGCCCTCTGCAGCACAGTGGGAACTTTATCTTTTCTCAAGGCAGACATTCATACTGCTTTAGGGTACAGATGCTACCACATAGCTTAGCCACTGCTGTATCATCCTCATACTCTGTTCTGCATCTGAAAATAACTGATAAAAGCAAGTGGTTTTCACAACCCGTTGCTACTCTGTTTGACAGGAGCAGTTTGTGAATATTTAGCACCTTGCTCCAAGTTTCTTTCTCAGAGGCAGAGAAATTGCTACCACATGCAATGAAGCACAAGGAACAACTCAATTTTAAAGGGCATCACAGAGCTTTGTGTCAGTAGTCTTATTTTAGTAAATGATGCTGCAGGATTAAGTCAAATTTGGGGTTGTTTGGGTTTTTTTATATACATATTCACAGGTTCCAAACTCAAGTACTCAGAGGTACAAGCACACTGCTCTACAAGTCAGAGTCCCAGAAGCACTGCAGCAATGGTACCACAGGCTGCTGGAAAGATGTAACTGCATGGGCTGCTTTCTCTGAATACTGTTTCCCTCCCTTGCAGAATCAAGAAACATTCGAACTGCTGTACATTACGACACACCAGTTAAGGCCTTTCAGCCAATGTTGATGATTCAGAGGTGAATTCTGCTAATCTTATGCTGAGTAATATCTTGTAGTAGGATTAGTCTCACAGAAACATTCTCTGTAGCTCAAGAGAGAGGACATTTAACTTTTGGACTAAATCTTTAAAGACCTGTCTTACGAAAGATTTAATTTACCAGGTAAACAACTTGTAAAGACGGTTGTTAGAAATACATTAATGAAAATCCTCCATGTTTCCAGTAAGTCACTTGAGAAGGGGAAAGGAAGAAGTGCCACCATCTGATGATGTGACTAACATCTAAAAAACAGGATGAGGCTGAACAACCACAGGTGCTCACTTGCTGAGACTCAAACCATGCCTTTCAGGACAGGTCCAACCCAAGACAAATGACTCTGACACTCAGAGCCTGCAACCTGAGTCCAAAGGCTAGATTTGGCCAAATGAATTCTGTTTCTCTCATGGGTTTCCCCAGAAGCCCTCAATTCAAACACTAAGCACTGATGTATTTGAAAGCTTAATCCTTACACTATTTTCAGAAGCTTCTTTGTAATTGTCTTTTGAGTATGCTTTTGAGTCTCCAACAGTATAAATCTGGTAACAGATGATGTATTCAAATCCACCAGCTGTTGTGTTTGGGTCTTGATTGTCAAGCCGATCCTCTTAAGCAAATAAACAGATTTGCTTTTGTCTGTCATGGATGCTTTACTACAACTCTTATCTGTTAGCACTTAGGATTTTTCCTGTCTCCTGGATGCATTAGTATTTAATTATTTGCTGAGTAAAAAAAATCTCAATGTGTCTCCTTACAGGCTGCCTTTAAAAAGAAGGCAACATGGCAACTACAGAGGCTGCTAACTTTTATTATAACTTCTCCATCACTGGTCCCAGTGAAAACAGAAGTGAGAATTTTCATATTTACAAGAGTCTTCCTGCTCTGTATGTATTCAGTTGTTTTCATCCTTGGCCTAGCAGAAAATGCACTGGTCTTTGCCATACTAGTTTTCCACATGAAACTGAAGATGCTGACAGACGTGTTTTTGGTGAACTTGGCTATAGCTGACAGGTCTTCCTTGGGATGCTGCCACTCTGGGGATATTCTGTTGCTCAGGAGTGGACTTTAGGCACCATGGCACGTTGTATTATATGGAGCTTGTATACACTTCAGTGTTAACTCTAATGTCTATCACCTTTGACTGGCTTATTGCTATCACTTTTGCCACCGAAACACGTATGTGTCAAACCAAACAACAAATGACATGGGGCAAATTAATCTGTGTCTTGATCTCAGTGATCACGCTAGCATTTGCCACACCATACTTTTTAGTGAGGTGTTTAATATTGATAAGGCATTATGTAAGGAAGAATAGCCAAACCATTGCACAGAATTGGCTCTTGAAGTGATCCAGGTGACTCTTGCGTATTGTATTCCTATGCTAGCCATGATCATTGGCTACTCACTAATTATTAGAACTTTACTGCATGCCAGAATTCTTCAAAAGAACAAATCTATAAAAAATATTTTCTGTAGTTGTCCCGTTTATCCCCTCTCAGTTACCCTATACCTTCTTGAGACTGATAATTAACATAGACTGGAACTTTAACTTGAAAAGCAGTTTCAAATATGCAATTATCATAACAGGAACTCTTGCTTATTTCCATGGCTGTCTTAACCCTGTTCTGCATTTCTTCATGGGGATGAAAATCAGAAGGTACTTACCAAAAATTATTAAAATCTCAAGATGTATCAAACAACAAGTTATGGCTAAACAGTGGCAAACCACTGAACAGGGAGACTCTCAACCTACTGCTTCAAATAATGCAGATGCCAAAAGCTACAAAAACTGCCTAGAAAATCTGTCAACTATTTCACCGTTTCTGTTTCACATTGTTTTTTTGTAAATACTGAGATAGGTAGCCTGAGTGAAAGAGGAAATACAATGCCATTAGTAAACATTGTGATCAACTTTAGACCAACCTATCTTAATCATGATACTTCAATATCTCCTGCTTTTCCAGCCAAAGCTGGTACCTGAGTTAGCTATGCAGAGCCCGTGCTTCATGACATATAGCTAACTTGAATTTCCTGACTTCTAAACCTTTGGCATGCAGTTTTTCCATGAATGGTATTTGTTAATAAAAGCTTTTATGAGTTTTGTTTCAAATATATTACATATTTTAGTTCAGCCTTTCATTTCTCATTTCATGAGAATTCCTGGATTAAAAACACATACATTTCAATCTTCATGCTGGGTTTCCTGTGTGATTGGGTTTTTTTGGGTGGGTTTTTTTTTCCCATTTGGGAGAAGTTCTCTACACATAATCCTTTAGTATTTGTCTAAAATTTCTGTAATAAAGCAGCATTTTCATCTGCCTTTCATCTAATATCAGGTTCATGGTCTGAACGTCCCCTACACATCTATGTATCTTACTTCTGATAACAGAGCTCATGGTGCCAGTTGACCAGACCCCTTGTAAACACAAGGGACATCATGTCACATGTGGTCTCCAACACTAAGCACTGCTTCCCTAGATCCAAACTCTCACATCCCCATTCCCACACATTTTTTGTCCCATGACATCTTTCCAGTCTGTTTTTCCTGGCAACCTGGTTCCCTTGCCATGAAGCTGTGGATTCCTTAGTTGTTTTCCAACCTTGTTCCTCCCGTCCTCCCTTTCCACCTCTGGCCTTTTCACTTCCTAGTGGGAGGCAAAAAGGTGTGCAGGGAGCAGTGCAGATTGGGACCAAAAGTATGCAAAAGCTCTTGCAGAGAGTAGAACAGGCTGGAGAACAGACTGGAATAGGAAAAAGAAGGGATGTTGGAGAGGAGCAGAGGGAGGCTTTATGCAGCTGTGATGAAGGCAGGGTTGGGTCTGGCCCAAAGGCTGAAAGTCCTTTGCATTACAGCTTTAAAATACCAGTTTAAACTGTTTCAAACCATTTTTTAAACAATCACACTCACTCTGGATGTTCCTTTTCTCCCCATTAACTCTCAGTCTTTCTTACCAGAGCAGTGCAGCTCAGTGGTACCTGACTCATTGCGTCCATGTCCCTTTTCCCCCTTAGAAAACAGGTGCTTAGGCAATCCTTTCCTTACTACACAATCTCTCGTTCCTCCCATAGTGAAATATCCTTAAAATAAAACCAGGAAGGAACATGTTGTGCTTTCACATGTGTGCGGCAAGTAAAACTGCTATCCCCATAGACAGCAAGGCAGGTTTTACCAGCAAGAGGATGGCAAGAGGTTCTCCTGTCCCCACTCCTTCCTGGCTGGTTCTGCACAGTGAATGCTTTGCCACATTCAGTTCCCCCTTTTGGCTACACTGGCACCTGGCCATGTTAGTAGTAATTAGGTCAGCAAAGAGTGTTATGAGTCTTTTTTAAGAAAAAGAAGAATGCAAACCAAAGCAATCACAGTGCAGATGTTCTTTCTACCGCTACCAAGGTGTGAATAAACTCCTTGTTTCTGTACCAGGGTGGTGGCAAGGGGTTTTTTTTGTTGTTTTTTTTTATTCTGCTGTCTATGATCTTGGTTCTGCTGCTGCAACATGTATAGCAGGCATGTAATGTCTATGATATGTAAAAATGGAAACACAGTGCACTGGTTTACCCTGAGGACTTTGATCCACTGCTATACACTACCCTGACCTCTGTTTTAGAACACAGTCTGCAAATGTGAATGCTTTAGAAATAAAAGAGTTTAAAAATACAACACTTCAAAAGAAAACCCATGAGCCTTGAACTAGTGGGATCTACCACAATTACACAACTTAGCTTCTCACATTAAGATTTTTATCAGGTTGCTCCAAACACACATAACAGACTTGAAAGAATGAAGCAACTGCTGCTTAATCCTAACCTGTAGGAAAGAGTTGCTTCAAGGTCAGCCAGAGTTATGCTGGTACATCAACTATCTTATCACACATCTGTGCAGTTCATGACCAAGTTGAGTTTTAATTGATTCTCAACTGACCTATACCAGTAAAGGCAGACTCTCAAAATTTGCTGTTATGAAATATTTTTGTTGTAATTACTTCGTGTCACTTCAAGGAAAGAACTACAGTGGCAGGCTAGGTGAAGAAAACAAGTGAAAAATAGAGTAACAGTACAGTAGGCACCAAAAGGATGACAAATAGAAACAGGAATGTCCTTTAAGATAATTCACTTCTTTGAGCAGAAACTCACATTGCCAATCCAGAAAGGACTCACACCTAGAATAGAAGCGGTCAGCGTGACTGCCAGTCAGTCAGAGTAAGGTCATAAGAAACTATGTCAACAGAGCATGTCTATCGCAGATCTTCTATTTGGACACCAAGCTTCCCTTCTCTTCCCTCTCTTGGCTGCTTATCTCCCTCATTTACAGAGTTGCACCAATATTAGTTCACATCTCTGGCAAAACCCAACTAGACTGGATTATTTTCAGGAGATCTCAACAAAGAAGTCTGGCCTGAAAACTTACTTATTTGTATGTATTCCTCAGATCTGCATCTAGCAAGCACAATATTGGATCCTTTGCGTCTTCCCCAGGCACAATATCAAAGTAAATTCTGCTCAAAGTATTCAATTTCATGCAAAGAGAACATTATTGGAATGCCAGTGGAGACTATCAAAAGTTTCCATTAGGCCACATTTAGCTGGATACTTTCAAAAAACAATAAAAGAACTATAGGTCTATATGAAGTTCAGGGTGTTCAGTCCAGTACAGCCAAGAAATCTGCAGCAAAGGAATTCAGAAAGTAACTGAACTGCAGATCCTTGAAATATGGGAAATTTTCAGTACATCTGCCATGGGCTGCTGTCAAAGACAGAACAGAGGGTTAGCAGAATCTTTGCTTGTTCTCAGTATAGTGCCACTGGCACATTTACTCTCAAACCCCCAAAGCATCTTGTGCTGCATTATCTGCTCATGTGCTAAGCGACACTCAAGCCTCAGGTACACGTACACCCCTCACCACAGAAACAAGTGAGAAAACTGTGCTGTCACAATCAACACTGTGCTCTGCTTTTTTCCCCTCAACACGGACCACCGGCACCACACCACCACTTGACTCATTTATCAGTTTCTAGATATCTCCCATAACACAAAACCACACAATCAACACAAGGTGATCAAGTCATCTGCAATGTAAGAAGGCCATTCTCGCTCCAAGTATGACCATAGTAGGACTCTCCCACCTGCTCATGAAACTGATAACCAAGAGCAGCAGAGATAAAACACTATTTCCTGGCTATCCTGCCTATAATATGTGAACAAGGGGAGATGGACAACCTGCAAAAGTTTACATGGTGCAAGTAGGTTGTTGCATGGGGACTCTTCAAGAATAGTATTCCATTGTTAGTGGCAATCCTTCCTTCTAGCTTGAATACTTTGTGGGACAAGATGAACCTAGATCAATCCCAAACTGAAACAAATGGTGACCCACACTTATTTCTTCTGGTTGTTTTCTCCAGAGCTAATTCACCTGTGATATACCCTCTGCAGACAGCACAAATTCAAATTAGTAGTACATTACACTTTTTTCTTTATAAAACAAACAAACATACAAAAACGCACCACCACAAACTGCCCCTTTGCAAAACAAAGGCAATACTAAATTCATAAGAGCATTGTGGAGCTCAGTTCATTCATGTATGCCCAGCACATCACAAGCAGAAATATACTGTCAGTGTTAACAGTATACAAAATAGGCAGAATACAGACAAGTTATCTACCAAGAAACAAAAATATAGAATTTCGAAAAGTTTTTTTTACCAAATAAACAAACTGCAAGTCACTGTGGTTTATATCAGAAATGGGTCTGCTGAAAGCAAAAGAGTCTAGGACTGCTTTCTCAGCAACAGACTGGTTACCCTGTGGCTATTTTCAGTTTAGCATTTAGATTTATCAAGTTTATTTTTCTGCTCAGAAGCAAAGCAAGTGCATAATTTAGATGAAATTTGTCTTTCTTTTTTCTTCTCAAAAAATAATATATTTTACAGAAGTTTTGTAAAATACTTGAAATATTTGAAGAATAGTAAATCAACATTTTGTATAAATCTCAATATATATTACACTATAATAATGGCCAGTCTTCATGAACGAAGATTTTGGGGAAGGTCTTTTACCTTTCCAGCCTGCGCAATGGATTTTTTAGGTGAGACACAGCCTGCGCTGAACTGAGCCCACCCTTTAATCCTAAGGTTCATCTGCCGGGGCCAAGCAAGTTTGGACAATGGCAGTGAGGTCCTCAGGACGTAGGTTTGTTTAGAGTGACCTTCTCATAGATGGATGGCCTCACAGGGCTAACGGGCTCCATCTGCCTGGGGGACCGAGGAATCGAACCTGGGTCGCAGCAGTGAGAGTCCTGCATGCTAACCACTAGGCCACCAGGGGTCCCTTACACTATAATACTACAACATAATTTGCAAACCAAGTATTTAGATATTCAGATGAGATCCTCTTCATTGCTAATTCAATGTAGAAATAGATGTAAAAAAAAATTACTGAAATCCACATTCACTCTTCTTTTCTTAAGAAAGAAATAACAAACTTGTGCCAGATTTAGCTACACAATTGTTCTTTTCCTTTTGTGTGAGCTGTCATCTTAAGGTAAAAAGGAATCCTATGGACACAGACAGGTTCTTTCACATTTAGTTCAATGAAGCCTGTCATAAAAAGAGCACATCTTTCCTTTTCTCCACCTCCTTGTTCTGTTGATACTACGCAGTGGTGAGTCTGACAGTATCACTTAGCTCTTATTACAAGTTGTGTGTGCATGACCAGTGATCCAGCGTGGTCTGAATGCTGCTTTAAAGGTGACAGTTGGCCTGATGACAGCACAGAGCTGGGACTACTCCCCTGTGCTGTGGAGAAACAGGTGGAGGGAGAGGATGGAGCTGTTTATATTTACTAGATTTGATGCTGACTATTCAAATAGGTCAAAATTATGCTGTGTTGGTCTAATGAACATGTGGCCTCGGAACAGAGGTGTCTTCTCTTTATGCAGAGGTTCTCAATGGGAAAAAAAAAGAACATTCTAAAGCAAACCCAAAAGAGTCCCCTCTCCATGAACAGCTGTTTACTCACAAATCTGTCATGCTTTGATCCAGAGACACTCTTTCCAACTGACTTTCATTGTGGAGAGAGTCTGTTTCCTGTACTTGGCACAGCTCCTCATCAGTGATTATATCAAATGCTGCATCATCTGGTGGCTTAGAGGCTTCACTTGCAACTGTGCCATAAAAGGACATGAAAATAAACATAAACAATATTAGCTGGTTGTCTGGAAAATAAACAAGCAAAGCCCTTAAAGGGGAAGACTGGGCCATTCCTTTACCTTTACAGAAGCATTAAGTAACTATCAGAACTAATATAAAACCTTGGGCTGACTGACACTCATTTAATATACATACATGTTTCTGTCAATACCAATCAAATTCAAAGATGGGATCAGTCACACCCTGAAAACACTCCATGACCTCCTGCAGGTCCTTGGAGCAGGAGGTGACCATGTGGTTTCTTGGAGACTGTCAAAGAACCCTACTTATTTCTCCACAGCATGCAAACAATAAACTAACCAAAAGTCCTCTCAGATGGTGACACAGGCGATTCCAATGAAGCTGGTGATCCTTCCTGGTTGGCACTGGACCCAGAGTCATCTGTACTGTCCACGATGACTCTAGGCTTACTAAAGCAAGCTCTGCAGCAACGCTCCTTTTTTCCACCAGGTTTTGTCACCATGTAGTTGTTGCAGCAGTAGTAGCAGAAAATGCGACCACACATTCTAGAAATGATTCAAAACCAAAGGTGTTAGAAAAGCACCACATACAGCTGGAACATATCTACGTGACAGAGTCTGGGGCTTTGTCATAACAGTCTTGTTTTCTTCAAAAGAGTGAAAACTACATCCGTGGCAGAACTCATTATACAGACTGTGCTCCTTTCTGAAGTGAAACAAGTCTTCTTGACAAGCACAGGACAGAAATTCACATTCACACTTTGCTACCTTAATAAGCAGAGAAAACAGAAAAATCTAAAAATACTAAAAAAGAAATAAAATTACATTTAAATATAAAGACATAAAACAATAAATTGCACACAAATATGCAATACAAATAAATAATATTTATACTAAGTACATAGAAAGGAAATGAGCTTAATAATATCACACAGGCCAAATCTCATACTAAGGTACAGCAAAACTCTACTTGATTGTAAGGACTGTAAGAACACATCTATATGTCTCTGCTTCATAATGACCCCTCTCCCCTTCAGACAAGAAAGAAAAACCAGTATTGGAGTCATACATGTACATTCAGCCCTCCTGCCCTCTCCACTCTGAAGTCTCTCAGTATCAAACTGTCAACTATTTTTTAATGAGCATTTAAAGATTTTCATGAAGAAAAGCACCCAGCAGGGATGACTGCTACTCATGAAGTTTTAATGGTTTTGTTTTTCATAATCATTTAAATCATTAGCAGGTGAAAACAAGAATACCTTTCACAGATTTTAGTAGAAATGAGTAATTTGGAAGTTTTTACCTAAAATGACTTCATTATTCACTAGTCCCCATGGAAGGCTGTTTACATTTATATGCAGTTGAAACAGTCCCAGTACTTCTTTCCTTACATGACAAATCAGGTCATGAGAATAAGGAACAGTGAAGAGTCAAACCAAACATATCACTGGGACCCTGAAATGTATCCACTTAAATATATTTTAATAAATCTAGATCAGATAAATAATACTAACTGTAAGGGAAATAATTTATTATCAACTTTAAAAAAAAGAGATTACTCTGCATTTGGTAATTATCTCTCAACATATCTAGTGTAAATAAAAAAATTTACATTTGCACAGCAGGTTGGAATTTGTTCTGGAATACTTACATCACAATAGCAAAACCATCCTAGTGAATACTGTTTAGAGCATGAAGAGAGAAGTGCACAGTCCTTCAAAGAAACACACCAGGTCGGGTGTGATTATCTTTGTTTCCAGAAATGAGATACTAACAGACTCCCCAGGTCAGAGTTGCATCCAGATCTTTGCCTTTCAAGGGACCTTTCCATTAATGTCTCTTACCCCCTTCTAAGCTCGTGTGTTCTTTCAGCCTGTATAATGTCATATATCAATGATTTTGATCATTGAAGTACAAACATTAAGAAATCTTTCATCCATGTAGATGATCATACTGAATTTTGCTTTTGAACAGTGCAATACAGTTCAACAAACTGACCTGCAGTGGTGTCGGCGCACCATCCATGAGAACACTCTCTGGCAGTCCAGACAGTGATTAACTTCTGTGTCCCCCTGCCACCTCTGCTCTGCACTAAGCTTCTGCTGGAACTCCAGAGCATCGGACTTTTGCCACAAAGCATCCTTATCTCTGCAGAGACACAGTTAAAGGAAAGAAAAACACACAGAAGTTATCAGTGCTGGTTTACTGTTAACTAACCTCAATGGAATGCTGATGAAAACTTCACAGTAAAAATTCCTTTGCTCTAAATTTCTGAGGAGCTTTCAGAAATAAAGATAGGTAAAAAAACCTCCTGAAGCTTCTAGGAAGACAGGGAGAAGAACAGATGCCATGTGGAGAACTACATATTTTTGCAAAACAGACAGCAAATTAAGGAGATAACATTTGGTGTTACATTTTTTTACTGTATTATGGAAATGCAAAATTTCAGCTGCTGCTGAATTTGGCTATTACTTGTATCTTTAATTCAGGAATACAAGACTGGACCACCTAGGCAGTATCCCTCAACATCCTAAGCTAGGATTTTAATTTCTGTTTGCTGTTTGTTTTGATGCCAACCTGATAAGTTCTATCAAACGCTCTTCAAGGAAGTGTTTTGTTCTTGTCAAGTCATCCAGTTCAGCAAATAATTTCTGGTCACTGCTATCTTTGTCTGCTGCCACCTTGCTGAGCTTCTCAGTGTAATCCAGGATCTTCTCTTTTGCTTCATCAGCTTCTTTTTGGATCCTGATCAAATATAAAGGCAATTAAGAATCATTTTTAGCTCATGTCCATTTAAGTCTTCCCCACGGAAGAAAGGGCTCCTCCACCCCGATAAACAGGTAGTTTCAGTGAAAGTGTTCTCAGTGTGCAAATTTTTTAGAGCTAGACAGAATCTCTCCAGTTTTCTGCATCACTGAAAATGCACATAGATCCACCATCTAGTGAACACAGTCAGCAACCAGCAATTTCTTGGATGGCCTGCTTATAGCAAAGCTTATGACGGCTATCACACTGGGAATAAAAGAGATGATATCAGCAAAAAACATAAAAATACATAGGCTTTGGTTAACCCATTAGACTCTGTGTGAGTCCACGCCTCAGAGTTCTATTTCTGATTTCCAGATTATTCACACCACACAGGCCCACATTACAGACCTTGAAAACACAGCCTGAGTTAGATAATTAAAGCTGATAAGAAACCTGGCAAAGACAAGCAGTATGTGGTTCCATTCAAATAATTCTTGCTGATTCCCTGAAGCTCATGGAGAGAAAAAACAAACAGCCCAAACCCTTAAATTTTCCATTCCTTACAACCCGGCCCCCCAATATTGTTTTAATTTTGTGCTTAACCCATAAGGTAAAAGAAGGTTATAAAAACATCTTAAAGTTTCATGAAGGACGATATACAATGAATTTATGTCCTCAGCTAACAATACAGTAAAATCTAAACCGCTCATTCATGCATGCTGTGTAATTTATCTATTTCTTATCTGAAGTGTCAATCTGATATTCCTTGTCAGTGCCCATGCACTATTTGCCCTATGCAAACCCTGTGGCACACGGTACTTCATAAACCCCAGGGATTTTCATTATGTTTTGGTTATTGTTCCCTTGCTGGGCTTACAAGTAACGGCTTGTGTAAAGAACCTTAGCTCTCACCTTTCCAAGAGTTCTCTAAGAGATGTCACCTCCTCTTCCCTCTGCAGCCGAGCAGATTCTGATTCAGACAGCTGCTCTCTTGCTTCATCCAGCTTTCTGGACAAACTCGTGTTTGCAGCCTAGTAGAATAAACGACTGTATTTCCTTACACATAAAAATAACACTTTACCATGCATAGGACAATTACCAGGACAGCTAACAATGTTTCAGAAGAATCAGTTACAGCCACACAACCAATTAAGATATTATTGTATAAGCAGGCAGTAATTAGTTGTGTACTAGTGACTGATTACTTCTGTCACACTGAATAAGGGATAAACTCTAAACTAAGAGAGCATTAAGCCTGTAATTCTTCTTAGTTCATGTCAGTTGAGCTTTTGCCTCTTTATCAAGGAAAATCTCTCAAAGATAATGGCAAAAGAATACACCCTGAAAGCTTTTTCACCACCTAAAAAACTCAAAAGTAAAAAATTAGGTAGGAGAAAAATGCTGTTTATTAAAGCCATATGGAATATGAAGAACAATGGACAACAAAACCAACTTCTTTCACAGCTAGCCTCTCCAGAGTATGCCAAGTATGCCAAACTTGGAGTCCTCAGGGAACATATCCAACTGCATCTAAAGGTGTGTGTATTTCTGCTAACAGGCAGGGCCTCATTCAATAACCTTAACTTCCTTGTTTCTGGATTCCTTACAACTCAGTACGACCCTCCTAACTCAACTGTTCAATAAATTTATTGCAAAAATTCTATTTTTTTCTGGCTGGGTTATTTCTCAGACAGATTAACTCTCTGATTCAGTGCCCTTTGAAGCCTGAAAACAGAAGGATCCAGACATGTAACTGCGTACAGTGGCATGCAGGGCCTAAGAAAGACATATTTTGAACCTGCACTCCCATTCAAGAAGAGAACACATAGTCAGGTCTTACAGAAAACCTGGCTAGCTTTCAAAACAGAACAAATCCTAAGTGAAGTTGTGTTTCTCATAATCTCTGCTTTGGTGGCTGTCAGCTGCTGAGTATTTTGTCTGCAGCATGGTGTATTTATTCAAGGGCATTCTCAGACTCACAGCCTTTCATCAGAAATGCTGCTTGCCTTCTCAGCTATAACACTAATGCCTGCTGACACAAACGCCTCTGGTTTTAAATCAGATCAAGCACCTACTTGTAACTCCGTAATCTCTTCCTCCGCAGCATGCTGTTGTCGCTTCTGCTCCTCAAGTTGCTCTCTCACTTTCCCACACTCCTCACTGACTGCCTAGCAGAGAGATTGAGCCAGGAGTTAGAAATCTTCTAGCGGCCACCCCTTCATTTACAAAATTCCCCATTGTGAATCATGAGTGCTCTTAGTGCCATGCGTGTGATAAATGCAGCACCACTGTCAGGCTTATGAAAGACAGCTAAAAAGACACTCAACACTTGGAATCAAGGAAACTCCCTCTGTGGTGACATTAGCTGTGTTTTACTGCTACTTTCCATAGGTTATTACAATTCTGAACAAAAAGAAGGTCAAACTCATGCAATGCCATAAGCCTCTGATCAACTACCCGTCTTAGACATTATCTCAGAATGGCAAATAATCCACAATAAAATCTTCAGCCTTTAGGTGTGCTGTTTCACGTATACAGGGCTGACTCAGGTTTTTCTGGAAGCAAAACTTTGATCTTCTCCACTGCTACCTTGAGCAGCTGAAAGCAAAAATATATGAGGGAATTAACTGCAAAAGCATATGGTTTCAATTTAAGTCTGCATTCATTAGAATCAGTTCTAAGGAGAAGCAGTGTTATGGGTGTGGGGAACAGGTCTTGCAATGTTCCTACCAAAAAAGAGAACAACCACAGCTGTAACCAGAGGGAATAGTTACAGCAGATGCCACCTTCAGTGGCAACATAAGAAATCATCACCCTCTCAAGGAGTGGACGGCTTCTCCTCTGGGCTTGGACGGCCACACTGTACAGGTCCATAACACTCTGAAGAGTTATTTTATCTCAGATAGGCCTAGGTCATGAGTGTAGAGACATTTTCAGATTCCCAGGCTAAGGTTAGTTGCGTGCTAGTCTCAGAGCCTGACCTACACAAAACTTAGGATTTCATGCAGTAATTGCTGCAGCAGATGCTAAAGCAGCTCCCTCAGCTATAATAATTACATTAATTTACCTTGAATTTTGTCTGATAATTTAGAATCTCTGTGCTCATTTGAAATTTTATTGCAGATAGCTCTTCTTGGCTGGTCTCTTGGAAACTCTGTGCCTGTTTCTTTACTGTCTCCAGCTGCAATTGCAGATTTGGGACAGCTGCGGCACATATTTGAGCCTCCTCTAATTTCTCTTGCAGGCTCTTGTTCTCCTCTTTGAGATTAGAGATGTCAAGCTTCAGCATCTTCTGTTGCTCTGCTGCCTGTTCTTCCAGTTCTTTGAGCCTTTCTCTGGCCTGGGCTAACTGCTCTTCTGCATCCATCTTTTCAGAGGACAAGCCACAAATCTGAATACCAAGTTCAGCCATATCTGTGTTGGTCCTGTGGAGGAGATCTTTGTTTTCTTCGTTTTCCATTCTAGCATTTTCCAAGTACTGCTTAACCTTGGATAGCTCTTCCTTCAGGTTCAGCAAATTATTTTCCAGCTCAGCTTTTTGATAGGCTGTTGTCGCCTGATCTTTTTTCAGCACTTCTTCCCTTTCTTTACATTGTAGCAGTTCTTGCACATGGTTTCTGTTGAGACACTCACTCTGCTCTTTCAGCTGCTGAACAAGCACCTTCTGCTCACTCAAGGCAGTCACAGTGACTGCCAGCTCACCTCTCATCCTCTCTCTCTCATCAGTGGTCTGCTGAAGCTTGACTCGCAGGTCAAGGACTTCTGCTTGCAGCCTAGACACTTCACCTCGGCTGACCTCCAACTGCTCTTCGCTCATGGTCAGTCTGAAGGCCAGCTCTTTTGCCTCCTTCTCCAGGGAAGCTGCCTGCTGTAGTTGCTGTTTTTCCACTGATTCTTTTTCCGATGTGAGGGATTCTATAAGCTTTGTCTGATGAAGGCATGTTTTTTCAACACTGAGTTTTTCTGCCTCAAGAGTCTCTGCTTTCTTTCTGTGTCTTTCAGCTTCTACTCTCAGCTGCTCACACTGGCTCTCCAAGCCTTGCAGTTCTACTTCCTTCTCTGTGACCCGTGACTGGAGACACTCTTTGCTTTCCTTCAAGGTGCCCAAGCTTTTTTCCATTTCTAAACTATGCTGTTTGGCACTCTTTAGCTGTCCTTCAAGTGAGGCATAAGACTCCTTGGTGGTTTCCTCTCTTTGCCTTAGTTCTTCATATTCTGAGTGCAGAGCCTCCAACCTCTCCTCCAGAATTTGGCTTTGCCTCCTAGCATTCTGCAAGTCTTCATCCAGCTGTTTGTTCTCGCCCCGGAGCTTTCTCTCTTTTTCATCAACTGACACCAGGGCATCATCTATCTCACTCTGAAGTTGCTTCTCAGAGGCTCTCAGCCTGGCTACCTCAGCTTCCAGGGAAGCTTTAGAAGCTTCCAGATTTTTCAGCTTCGCTTCCATCTCGTTCTTGGACTGCTGCAAATTCACATTCTCTGCTTTCAGCTTCCTGCTCTCCTCATCCAATTCGCTCACTGCAGAGTTTTGCTGCTCCATCTGCTCCTCCAGCTCCTTGACTTTCTGCCCGAGATGCTCTTTCTCAGACATGAGTTTGCGGTTTTGCTCCTCAAGGCTACACACAGTCTGACTCACCTTTGTTAAGTGACCCTCCTGTAGTGCAAGTTGCTCTGCTTGTGACTGGGATTCCTGCTTCAGTGCTCCTTCCCTCCTACCATATTCCTCCTCAAGTTTCTCTTTTTCTTTCCTGGCTTCCTCAAGACTTTTTTCCAGTGACCCCACCTGAGCCAGCGACCCCATTACCTGGGTCTGGAGCTCAGCCATCTCCTTTCCTTTCAGAGTCAGGGCCTTCTGAAGTGCATCCTTTTCCTTTGTCATAGTTTCCAGGCTCCCAATCAGCTTTTCACTTTCTTCTTTGGAGTCAGCAGTGAGGCGATTGTATCTGGATTCCAGTTCCTTCTGTGCCTGTTCTTTCAGCCGCAGCTCCTCCTTTGCTGCTTTCAGCTGAGATGCACGTTCATCACTGAGTCTTTGCATATCTGCCTTTTCCTTTTCCATCTCCTGAAGCTTCTCTAACAGTGTGTGTATTTGTAGGGCAGAGTCACACTGGGCTGTGGCTTGCTGCCCCTTTTCATCCAAGGCAGCATCAACTTTCGCAAGGAGGCTGAGATTCTTCTGTTCTGCAGAACTCAGCTTGGCTTTGAGCTCATCGATGCAAAGACTATTCACAGCAACCAAAGCCCTCGAGGTCTCCAGCTCCTGATTTGAAACCTGCAATTTTGAGGCATAGTCTTCCTTGCTGGTCAACAGCTGCTCCACTTTTGTTGAATATTCTTTCTGCTGCTCCACTGCATTTAATTCCAATGACTGTAGGCACTTCTGCAGGTCATGGACAGTGTTCTGAGTGGAGTGTGAGACCTCACACTGCTTCTGTAACTCTGTGATCATCTTTGTTAGCCGGGAGTTCTCCTCACTGTAGTTATTGCTCTTCTCCTTTTCTACCTGTACTTGCTCTTTTTGAAGGCTGACAGCTGCCTGGAGCTCCTGGTTTTCCATTTCTAGCTGGTGAATACGATCTTGAAGTTCCCTCTGCCTCAGCTCAGCCTGGTCAAGTTCTAAACGCATCTCTTCATAGCCCTCAAGGTGTTCAACATTCAGCGAGCTATTTACATCAGGGCTGGAGGGAAACTCTTGGGCCTAAATGAACAGAGGGGGAAAACCAGAACATTTAAGTAGTATTAAACATGTACATAAATGCAAGTTCAGATCTTAACACACAGTGAACATTCTACGTTGTGTTCATAGCACTACAAGATATCTACTTATAGGAAATGGGACTTGTTTTCCCAAAATATAGATGAAAACATACCTATCTGCAAGCAGTCTTCTGAATATATTTTTTTCCTTTACAAGATTTGCACGTTCAATTGATTCAGCTACCAGACAATTCCCTTTACTTTTAATTAAGAACCCTTTTTGTAGTTTAGCACTATAAGAGTCACAACCATGGTAAAACTACCAAGTTCTCTGGAACTATGCCAACTAAAGATCTACCATGCCACATAAATATTTATTTGCAATCTGCTTACCTGCAAATAGTTGCTCACTAAACTGCTCATGCTAGAACTGCGACTTGGGGGCTTCCATAAATATGCTGAAGATCCAAGAGAGGACAGTGTCCTTCTGTTGATCACACAGAGAAACAATATATAACTCTGAGCACATATATACATGTCTTCCTACTCGTATATGTAAGATTTATCTACTGGTATCTACCACATGCAAAAAGACATAACTGCACCTGCTGCCTTGGCCAACAACCACTGAAGTTGATGAAAAATAAAATAGGGATATCGAAGGCACCTATAAAAGATTATGGTAGCCATGACTTCCCATATCCACAAGAACCAGTGCAGTCTTACTCTAAGGAATTGTATTGCTGTGTGGCAGCAGCTCAACCAGGTGGTGGCAGCAAGTGGCCCTAGAAAATTCTCATTGATACAAATAGATCTGGACCAGACCTAGTTGTTTTTGTTATTCCCCAAGTCCAGTGGGATCACCATTGCTGCAAGTGAAGCACACTGCTAGCCTGTCCACCCACAATATGTCTCAGTTCTTAAAACAGAAGCCAAGAACATTTCTTCTTGTGCCTGTATAGACAAGAATGGCTTGGGATTTGGGCCTAAACTGCCGTTACTGAAAGTACTGTATTACAGAGCATCAGCTCTGATCACTGGGACATAGTATACTAGAAGGAAAAACAGGCAAATTTGTTAATAGAATAATTACATGGAAAAAGTATATACCTGCTCTAACACAAGTATTTGTACCTTCAAAAGCATAAACTTTTACAGGTTCTTTAGCAGGCAGGTGGTTTATGGCCCTGTTAATATAAAATGACAAAGTGGTTCTATCTTACCTGGCAAATGCTGGCCAAGCAGCATCTAAATCATAGCCTCTTGATGCCAAGTCAAACTGAACATCAGTGAGCTCATAGAGCTGACCCACAATGTCAGAACTCATTTTGGAATTCAGAAATGGACTTCTTGCATAGTACCAGTCACTTGAAAACAAACAAACAAAAAAGAATTAATACTCATTCATAAGCAAGAGAAGAAGCAGTTTCTCTTGCAAAAAACCTCAACAACATCATCATTTACTCCACCCAGAAAAAATTAGGATACGCTATTCTAAACACAAACTGAAAGCAACTAGACCCACCAAACTACATCCCATCTCTTTGATGTAAAAGAAATTAAACAACTTTAATTAATTCCACATAAATATCTTCAGAGGAGCCCCTGCACAGAAGACTTTTTCCTCTAGTGCTTGGGCAAATCACTGACAATACAATATATTTGCTATATATGGGAAAATCACATAGCAAATACCTAAAGCACTCACTCAGTACATCAAAAATGAGGGACAGAAAGCAGCATCCAGAGCAAAATACACTGTGACAATAGTTGGCTTATTCTAAATGCCCTGGCGGTGTCCCTCCAAACAACTACAAGCTACCTTTGGTGATCCCTGGCCAGAGGTAAGTTGTTCCTCTGTATGACAATCCAAAGGCATATGGAAATGCTTTCTAGGGCTTTGTGCAACATATCCAAATTAATCCTCCCTCATGATGTGCAGCTGATCAAACCCAGGATCTTCCATACTTATGAAAACATGACCTTTGAAATCGACACATGGAAGCACCAGTACCACCCATTCCACACATATTTAGCTGTAATAACTTTCAATCTTTACAAGCCCAAGATAGATACGAACCAGTGACCTAGGCCAGAAGGTCCATTATCCTTCATATCCTATTACCAGCTCTCTAAGCCACCTATTTGGAAGGGATTCAACTTCTTTCAATAGCTACTAGGTGATGTTGCTAGATCACACTGAGCAAACACCCATTAGTTAACAAGGTACTTTGCTATTCACCTGGTCACCTTGGTGTTCATAAAACATTGCTGCAAGGTGTCTGCTAGTCTTTGGTGAACCAGGGAGTAACGAAGAAATGCTCTTCCTTTTCCAAGAGATGTTCTTAGCTGGAAGGGAGAAACCACAAGAAAAGAAAATTCTAAATATCATTTGTAATCATGTAGAAACATGGCCAGAACAGTCTACACAGCGCCATAAAAAAACCTCACAGTAAGCCACTGTAAAGGAAAAAGTTGTCAAGGAAAGCAGGAAGAACTGCCACTGAGAGACACCTTCTCCCAAGTCTGTCATTGGGTGGAATCTTTTTCGAAGGATGAATTTCTTTCTACAGCTGGCTGTTGTCCACTTTATAATACCAAAAAAGGCATCACAGGACTAATGAATCATACAATATATGGAGTACCTGACTATGCTAAGGACAATTCCCAATATAAGCCAAAATCTCAATATGCCCAGCAAAGCCAGAAGTGACTGCTAAACGATACTTAAGATGTGTATGGCCACAGCTGGAAGAGCTTTAGGAAAGGTCTAGTCATAGAACAAAGATGCACACATATACAAATATACATCCCCATGGACACAGTAACCCCAGATGATGCAAAAAGCCTTTCTTAATACTTAGCCATTAAGTTGATTAAAATCTAATTCTTACTTCAGACCAAGAGCAGCTGCATGACTGAAACTGATGGATCTTTTTAGGAAGACAGCTGTTAAGTCAACATAAGGGGAATCACAAAACTCAGCACTGAATTTTGTTATAGCTATTGACTTCGGGGATTGATATTTTGTTTTGTCTTTTACATCTGAACCATTTTCTGTCCTGCAAAATAGTGAGACTCTGAATAGTAGTGTTTCACTTTTTCTTTCCATCAAAATCAGTAATCAATTTAGGAAAGGAAATGGAACATGAGGAAAGAATTTCTCACCAAACTGCTCATCCAACTAACAAAGCAAATAAATTCATTATCTAAAATAGAAGATAAGACAAATATTAGAGGGGTTGAGGCACAAGTTGGTAGATTAACGTAAACTTTGCTTGAAAAGTTAGTGTAAAAGAAGGCTCAACAGCCACACAAGCTTTCTCTCCTGATGATCAATATTCCACTGTGGTGAAGTGACAGCAATACCTAAAACACTCAACTTCCATGTTTTTGCTGTTACTGGGCTTATGCTCTGAAGTAAGACACAGGTTCCTCATTTAGCTCAGTAACCCATTACATACAAAAATGTTCTTTATAAAAGGAACATAAATGAAATGTGGAGCAAAGAAAGCAACAGTTTTTACTGCTTTTTGTTTTGAATTCTATAGGACACAAAATGCAAAAAACATGATCCCCAAACACTAAGTACCCCAGAAACAGCAAGTTTAATTTACCAACAGGTTTTCACCTTCATTCACTCTGGAGATGTCTGAAGATTTCTTCAGGGAGATGCTATGCCCACCCTGCGCACAGAAGCTTACAAGCGTTTTTCTTAACTAGGCATATTTGGTGAATACGTTAAGAACTGTCCAAAAAAAACCCCACTGGAAGCCACAGAATTAATCCTATCCTTACTCCCATTGGCTTATCAATTTAAATTGCAATGCCTTTTTTAAGCATAGAGATACCAGAACAAATGTACATGATAAGGACTAGAGGAAAACGTATATGCAGCTACAAATAGCCAAAGACTATTTGACTAGGAAGCAAAACCATGCCACCACCTGCTAGAGCCCTACTAGCAATCAGGGAGGCAGGTAGCGTCTGGCTTTAGCGGTGTTTCCATTTAGACAGCAAACACTGTAGCTAAGGTGCAATGTATGGCTGTCAAGATTTGGAAAGATGTGTATTCAGTGTAATCACTTTTCGAAAGAAAAAGGAGAATGATCAGAAGTCCCTGCTCACCTACTGCCATAAAGAATGAAGCCCTCTGTTATTAACAGATAACAGTTTCCAGGGTATTCCATTTGCCTCCTTGCTCCACCTCTCTAGCATATCATGCACCCTAATATTAGAAGTACTAAAGGCAGATCAGAAGGGGAGGTATTATGCTGTTAAATGTTTGATCATTCTTAAAATTAACTGCCATGGCTCTTTCCTTTCTGTTCACTTCCACCTTTGAAAGTCAAAGTCTTGTTCCACAATCAAATAAATGACATTTGGAAACCTTTGTGTTCTATCCAGCCAGGTTCAAAGATTGGCTGATGATTTCTACCTGTAATGAAGGGAAATAACAAACATATTTTTGTGTCATGGACCCAAGTCTGCCAGCTCAGTTATCTGAAATGGCTGATTGATTCTTTTTTAAGTGTTCATATTCCTAAACCACAAGTTAATAAAGTTAAAAGAAGTCTTCCACAAGCTAAATTCAATAGTTGCACATAATTTGAAATAGAAAGTATTCTACTTCCAAACAATAACTTCTGATACTGTGCTAACAATCAAGCAGCCAGAGGTACTGAAGGAGGAAAAAGCAGAGCAGTTTTTACATGTGGTAATACGCAGGTGATACCACAGGCAACAGACTGTTGAAGACCACAGCACAATCACCTTTGCAGAGAAATCAGATTGGCTACTGCTACCGAGAATTTAGGGGTCACTATCTATAGTCAGAGGATCTTTCCTGCAGCAGCAGTTACTGTCCTTACTTTGCCAGTCTTCCTGGAAGTAATGGGAAATTCAAATCAAATTTCCATGTCTCTCCCCTCTTTTCCTTCCCAGTGGTAAAAGAAACTGGAGCCCTTCCTTGAATTGTTCACCTTGGAACAGCAAAATTTAATACTGTTGAAGTTGCAGGGAGAAGAAAGCAAGGTAGAGAACTCAGGGCCTGCCTCTGCTACAGTATCATGGTTCTTTTTCAGATGGATCAAAACAACATTATCTAGAGCTGCTGTGGAAGAATTGCTAAGAGAATAGGGAAATCTGCTGTAAATAGTAACTTGCCAATACAAGTTAGCCCTGCTCACAGATAATGGCACCAAGCATCATGACAATGCTGGTCGGCACCACCACACCACTGCCTCTTCTACCCACAAGGAAAATCTTCAAACGATTCTAAGGACTCAGACAGGATCAACACAGAAAGCTTCTCATAGTATTTATTTCACCCACTCATTGAGCTGAAGATATAACATGGCTTTTACAAGATTAAGCTTTTATTACTGTATATAACAGAAACAAGGCTTTTTGTGCTGTTCATAACAGCTTAACCAGGTAATAAAGACAACCATTCCAAGTCATTTCATCATGCTATTTCACACAGAGGAACAAAGTTGAGACAGAAGATGAAATTGCTGCTCTCAGTCAGTCCTCCTCAACTCTACAGACCAGTTGAAAAGGTCTTAAGAAATGCCAAATACGGTGAACCTTTCATCTTACTCTTAGAGCCAAGTCCTGCTGTAAGCTGTGCTAAAGATGGCAGGCTCTACCCTTGACTTAATTTTTCACTTCTTTTTAGAGAAAATGGCACTAAGTTTATGAAAAGGCAGGGCACAACCAAACAGGTCCGTTCGCTTATTGTAAGTGGCCTTCAAAACAGGAGTCGAGCTATCTAATCCTACATAATTTAATGCTCTAGTAAAAAGGGTAACCTTGCATTTTTATACTTTACATGAGAATTAACAAAAAAAATCCCCTATTTTTTTTGCTATATGTTAAAAGCAGTGGAGTTTTTTGGTTTGTTTCTAATGTTCTCTAAAAAGACCTACCAAAGCATAAACCACATATTACAATACTTAGCTGATATACTTACTTCTGTGATAGACTTGACAAAGCGGATTCCATCATTAGCTCCTTTGATTTTTGCCAGACAGTCACAGAAATAATCCCAGTAATCTTTTCTGTTGCCCAGCAATGTGCTTTTTTCTTTCTGGTCAAACTTAAATGAGGAAAACAAAATGCAATGAGCAAAACTTAAATATAAATATATTTATATATAGCTTATTGGAATTCTGTTCCTCTCCCAGTAATATGTGCTTTCATGACTCCTCTTAGCTTTAGCCAGTGTATTCACAAAGGAAGGAGACATTGCATTGTACTGATGCAATCCAGTAGTTACAAAAGCTACTTTACAGACAGTAACAGATAAAAATGTTCTGAGTCTCTTTAAAATACAGACATCCTTTCAAAACTGCCAAAACAAAGATTTACAACAGATTCAGCAGCTGTTCAAGAGCAATAAACTAACAACCAGTTGCAGCTTGGGCCACTCAAATACCGAAGGATTCTTCAGCTTCTGCTGAAGCCTCTGCAACCCAATTAAAACTCCCTTGCCTAGATTAAAGCTAGATTAACATGTCTTTGTTGCAATCAGTGACATGATTACAGTATATATGGACATGACACTATGCAAACTGAATTTCAGTTTGCCCAGCAATGTCCTTTTTTACTTAAATTTTGAGGATGGGAAAAAAATAGCATTCCAGATTAAAAATCAGCATTTTGCATTAAGCCTTCCTTCCATACAATAAAAAAGAATTTCTGAAGTGAAATTGCAAAAAATTCTGTAAATTACTCACACTATTATATTTGCACCATGAACAGCTCACTAGTATTTATTTTGCATCAAAATGTTGTCAAGAACTCATTACCACAGTTTTTCCAGGATAACTTAGCAGGATATATCTCTAAAATCAAGCTCAGATCTTTCAGATCCATGAAGAAATGCCTTACATCCTCAATCAAACTGCCAGCTCTTCCTTTTGATTACATTTATTTATTTTCACTTGAAATAAGTACAATAAGCAGCATGCATTTCAGTCCACTTACCACACACACACAAAAAAAAAATAAGAGACTCAGTTGGACAATTATGATTATTTGAGTTACACCCCACATATTGAACAGGTAGTAAGAGAAAACAAGGCTGAGCTTTGCTGGTGGATTACAAACGACACATATAATTTTCTACCTGTAGAAGGTACTCAAGCTTGTAGGAGAATTTTTGCAAGTTGACACTATCATCTGTGATCGGTTCCCCTCCTTCTTTAAATTCTTTACTTAACTCAGTCACAGCATCTGTGAAACAAGACACCAAAATAGTTAACTAATGCAAATGATATATAGTACTGAATCCATAAACAACTAAATAAATGGTTTCTTCATGGACATTATGCATGTGTATTCAGTTTCTTTTAGCTGAAATGTCTTAATGACAGGGCAAAAAAACTACTGATATGCTTGCAATTTAAGACCACCTGTAAGAAAACTAGAGCTCAAGCTATGTCAATCTGCTGTGTGGACTATTTCTTCTTCTTAAAAGGACACTTAGCACTTCTGACACATAGCAAAAACTGGTAACAGACAATTGCTAACTGCTACCTCAGCAGAGGAAAGAGAAATAACTTTTTGCTGTTTCATGTGCACATTAAGGTATTGCCACAGAACAAACAGAATTCTGATTAGAAAGGACAAAGCATGTAATCTGCTAAAGGGGATCAGTAACACGAGAACAGTCATTCGGTCAGCACATTTATCTTCTCCATGCTTTATTCAGGAAGGTTCAGCTTGTGCTGGTTACAAACACAAATGGGGAAAATAATTTACATAAAAAAAAGCATACAGCAACTTCTCTTCCCTCAAATGTACAGCCATAGTGGGTGAGTAAAACTCAAGTCAAAACAAACTCTGTTGTCCCCCTGGACACCGTAACCCCCAACGGGTGTACTTCTCAGCATCAGAAATTACTGATTTTGAATTTGCTTTCCACTTGGGTTTTGTACTTAATTCAGGTGACTGAATGAGCCTCAGCTCCCAGTCTGACTTGATCACCTTTGCAAATTAAAATCTCTTCTTGTTAGCAGGTACATAGATCTCATTTTTTTATACTGCGGGAAGATCTAGGTTCCCAGTTTTGGTGCAAATACTTTATATTTAATATAAATTTAAAGGAAAAATATCTGGATCTTTGTATAAGCAGCTGATTAGGACAGAGAGCAGGCAAACTGTTAAGAATCTGCTGCCAATTCTGCCTGCAACAGAACTGTTGAAAATGAGGTTAGCTGCTTCTAGTGGAGGATAAGTTGGGTTCCACTGCAGCAAGAACAGCAGGTTCAATTCGCCAGCACTCTTCCTCTGGATCTCCCTTCCTAGTTTGGTTTGGCCTCCTGTTTTTTTTCCCTTCCCACATTAGCAGCAACTCCACATCAGCTTCCCATCAAGGAAGGGTCTAAAAATCATGCCTTCTTATCTCATATGAAGTCTTGTAACAGCATAGCTCTAGGCATGCCAACAAAGTCCTAGCTCAAAATGCACACTCCACAGACACCTTTTTTAAAATTATATTTAAAAACTAGTTCTTATCTTGCATGAAAAAGATCTCTTATTTCTTATCTTGTATGTTTAAATTTGTAGGATTCAGGAATTTAGGGTCCTGCAAAAGGTACAGCATTTGTCTCAACAAAAAAACATCAGTCACATCACACACCTTGAATTACGTTGCTATAATGGCTGCACGAAAGAGTAACAACTGAAAACACAACTCCTACTCAGTGTTATCTAAAACACAGAGGATGCAGTCCAGCCCACAGAATGCCTCTGCCAGCATGGTACTGTACCTTGCAAGTCTCTGATAATCCGCTGCAGTTGGCTTTCACCACTCGTTGCTGCCATCTTGAAAACAAAAGGAACTCCCCCTCTGGGTTGTTAACTTTTTCATCCATCTAGATAAAAACAGCAGAGTTCATATCCTTGATGACCATTGGGTTGACGCTGCTTATTTTTCTCTGTAACACCTGCAACTGTAAAAATCAAAAATTAAATGAAAGTTTTTATCAGCTCAAATGAGCATCAGAGAGGTGCTTTGGCATTTTAGATCCTGTTTAGTGATGAATTCCAAGGCCAACTCCTTTCCAGGAATCTCCTTTTTTATTTCCTTCTAGATTTCACTTTCCATTTCAGTTATTTCTTCAGTTATATCTTTCAAAACTACTGAGCAAACCTCAGAGAGCAATTTTCTCTTGCTGTAGACACAACACAGTCAGTTGTACAGCCCAGCTCAGGCTGGCATTTCATGCAATCCATCTCGTGACCCTGATGGAGGTTCCAATGACACGTGATTTTCCCTCTCGAAGCCCTCTGCTAGATCTTCCCTACAGGCTGCAGAGTAAAAAGATATGACAACTTTTCCATTTCAGGGAGACTTTCAAGACATAGAGTAGGCAGGGACCAAGGAATCAAAAAAATGATGCATTCTTGATTCTCTGGCACTGGAGTGTACTTTTAATGCATAAGAGCTACTAAAAGATGTAGTACTGGAGCTTGGTTTTAGCACGAGAAACACCTCTCATCCCTTTCTCAGAACCCACTGTTCCCAACACATGTAAGAGGACACCACTTTATTTTAAGCTCTGTTACAACATCCCTGGCCGGATAAACATACCTTGCACCACCTCCCTTGCTTAGGACAACGACGAGTTATACCCAGCACTCATAGAAAATCCTTCTGTAAGTAAAATTAATTAAAAGCCTAAACCACTTTACTAAAATAACCATGCGTGGGGATCCAAACTTTCAAACACTAATCTGGGAACAATCATTAAAAAAAAAAAGCCACACAGAAATCGCATAGGGAACTTACTAAGCTTCCTGTTCAAAGGTTGTTCAGAATTCCATCTGCAGTGGTACAGCCAAATCTTCAAGCAAGCACAACACCCAAAGTACTGAATCTTTAGAAAATTTGCTGTTACACTTCAGTGCTTTTGTTATAATTCAAGATTAACCACAATGAAATTAAGTTTTAATAAACATCTTACAAATTTTTGAAATCTAATGTGACTAGGTCAAATTATTACATCTCCTTTCTCCTTCCTTTCTTTCACTTCCAAAAGAACTAAATTGGCATGGCTGATGTAGGTGTCTGAATTAATCAAATGGACCATCCTTCCCTATGTATCAAGGTATTGATAGGAAATGGTCCTGATGCGATCCCCTATTCTTTTCCATTTGAAACAAAGCAAACCTTAACAAAGCCACAGAGACAGAAACATGATAAAGTATAAAGAGAAGGCTGAAACTAGGCTTACCAGTGTGTTTTTCTGAATACTAGCCTTTTGTTACGTGCTAGTTTCCATTTCCATATTTTGATGGCAGTTGTTTTGTTATGACTCAAGTGTCACATGGGCCATGTGCTGTCTGGTGAAGGGCCTTGGCCACCACAACTGGGTTGCTTCGGGGAGAGAAGGCCAGACAACCTTCTGTGGTGTCAAACAATTTTTTACCCTAAATCAACAATATTACATACTCAAGACTCCTATCGTGATTCTACTGAGTGAACATACAAAGTACCACACTTCCTGGCAACTTGCTGAGTTTGGGTACCAATGAAAAAAAGCAAGAATAACAATCTGAGTCAATGTTTCCTTTTCTAAGCACACACAGTAACATCAGCCATAGCTGTTCAGTTTGGCAACTGCTACAGAAAGGAGATTAAGTGTGAAGATTGTGCCATGTGGGCAATGCAAGCTAAAAAGTGTGACCAAACCAAATGCTCTTCCTCACACAAAGAGGGAAAAGAGCAAGGACCAAACAAGGGGATCTTGCCTGTCCTTCCCAAAGGCCAGAACAACCTCCCATTCAAGACTTCAGAGGCAAAAAGAGGCATGACAGGAAAGCAATGACCAGGCCAACAGCAGGCATGTACAGAGAGCCTGGAAGAGAAGGCAATTGGGAATTGAGCCCTTATTTTGCAATAACCAGCAGGGAGGAGGATGCACGGGACCTTGCCAAGTGCTAATTCCCAGCAGGGTGCCCAGTCAGATATTCACTGGAGGCATTTTAGAGTTTAGAGTTTCCCCAGCACCGCTAGCACTGCTTAAGTAAGTGTGTTTGTCCAGAAGTCACAGATAAATGACTGTGTGCACAACAGCTCAGTGGCACAGCGCAGGGGAAGGCTGTGTGTTCCCATTGGGTTGATTCTCTTGCGTCAAATCTGCCCAATACATGCATCTTTATTCCCATTGGGATCTCCTAAGCAGAATGTGAAAATCCTGAACAGAGACCACAAGTCAGCTGGAGGGATGTAGCTGCACAGCCCGCTCCTCTGTCTATTCCCTGTCACTCCTTTTCTCAATACCTGGAGCAAGGTCTCACAGTTCCCCCCTCCTTGCATCAGCTCCCAACCCTGAGACATGCATTTAACCCCTTCTCTTCCCAGAGGTGAAAGGGATCTTTTGACCTGGGCTATTACATAAGGCAAATGTGCTGAAACTTTTTTACTTGCCTTCTCCTCTGCAAAATGGGGAGAAAGGTACTTCTCCCCTCCACGGTCCTTCCAGAGGTGTTCTTAGAAAACACAGTCCATCCCTCAGAAAGGTGCAGAGCTCCCACTTCCAGTGGCAAAGAAAGCTGGTAACGTACCTTAGCTGTTTTCTCAATGTTTCAAAATCAGAAGAACTTCCGTAAACACCTGATCTAGTCCTTCCTGATCACAGAATTCTTTGGAGCACAACCCTGTTCCTCCAGCATTTCCTATCCTATTATGCACGCCTGTAAATATCTGCTATGCGAAAACAGCATGATACATTCATCAGGCACAAATGACCTGCTGCGGGTCAAAAGCTTTTCAGATGATGCATCGTTACCTCTTACATAACAACATAACAGCACTGGACTAAGGCTGATGGCATTAACTTGCACAAGAACTGCAGAGCTGCCATGACATCAGTGCAGCTACACTAAGGACGCGGCACAGAGGAGGCAAGACATGTCATCAGTCCCTCCTCACACTCTTGGGCTGTGCCTGCTGATCTCTGAAGGTGGTTCCTGCCTCTCCTGCTGGCATAAGTACTAGTGTGGGGGTGACAATCTTCTTTACAGAGGAGGATATCCTGGAGATTAAAGAAAGAAGCAGAAAGGAAATAGCCCACGTCCAGGAAAAGAAAAGATTTACCTGAAGGGGAGTGAGACATATAAAACAGGAAACAAAGTTTAATGACTGTAATTAAATTGGTTAGTGAAGTAGCTACAATGACCTACTTTTGATCTGATTGTATAAAATTTTCTACATCATGTCTGTATCTCCAGCAGGTACGTTTTTTTTCACTTCATTGGTCAATTTTGGCCAACTTCGACAGAAGGTAGTTGTCTTCAAAATATTACAATCCCCCATGTGCAATCAGAAGAGTAATTTGGGAGGAAGTCCATGAGCAGAGTGTCCCTTCATTGATAAAAAGGCTGCAGTGAGACCTCTGTTATAGCCTGATAGCAGAGAAACCACTCCCCACTCGTGCATTTTCAGCGTACTCTAAGAGCAGAACTCACGCTGCAGACTTGCTGTAATTCAACTAAGTAGTAAATCAGACTTAAAAGAACTGCTCATTGGAAATCAAGATCCACTACTTTGTACTGCTTACAGAAATATTTCCTGTTAACATAACTACTCTGGTCTAGCCATTATAAACAAGGACACTTCATCACATGCCCTCAACGGTATCATAAGACCTTTAAATATTCGGTGCCTGCAGTCCTATGCCTGTTCTAACATTCTGTATGAAACAAAACAGACAAGTGAGGATAGTGAGATAAAACTTATGTTTGTGAGTCACAACAACCCTAACTGTGTTATTCCCTTGTGTGGTGTGAACATGATTTGTCCTATAAAAGCAGACACTGACTGATAACAGCAAAGCACTTTGTGGAAAAAAACCCCAACCTATCTGGTCATACAGTTGGCTACAAGACACACTAACAAAAGAACACTGAATACAAACCTCACAGCAAAGATGAAGAAAGAACTGGGAAAAGAAAATCCCTAACTCTCAGGACCGCAATACCACTGATTTAGCTAAATAATTTCATTCCAGTAATTGTCTGGAAAAACTACTTGGTACTTTGTTGTTACAGGAAACAGAGCCCCAGTGGAATTCTTGGCAACTGTGCTGCTAGCTTTTCCCATTTTGTACCATGCAGGTACATAAAGCTGCATATCCATGAAGCTGAAGAACTGTTTGCTGTAAGTAAGGGTCTGAAGTGAGCTGTAAAAAGGACAGAGTGACTCTTCTGTCATGACCACACACATGCTTTTACTGGGCAACTCAAACCTTTGTACTTTAACACCGCATACAAAGAAATGTGACTGATATAAACACACACTGGACTATATTACATAGGACAATTAAAAACAAAAGGCAGGCACAGCCTGAATGTCAGCTAGGGTTTCCATTCTGAGAAGTGAAATTTTCTTGCTAAATCAATCTTCCCCCTGCGTTTTCAACACCAACAAACCTTCACATTTCAATGACAAACAAAACCGCTTTGGAGGAATGTTTTTTATTTCTTCTAGTACCTCAAGCATGAGACCATGCCGCAAACCTATGCTGGATTTTCCACATGTTGATACACACAAACCTTGTTTTGAAGTTTATTTTGGCATAGCAGAACGGAGTAACGAGATGAAGTGCATAAAAACAATCATGTATTTCACAATTGCCTCACAGAGAAGAAGCATTTTTATAGTTAAGGACTCCTTAGAGTAAAGCCGTTTTTGTGGGAAGGCTCTTGTGCTCTAGGGATATTTGCATTTTACAGCATAGGTGCACAAACTAACGACATTCATAAAACACTGCTTGTACCCCTTAATCTGAAGGAGAGACTGACATAGAAGAATTAGTAAAGTTTTATAAATTTCTTTGTGCAATCTTCCCTTTCTATGAACAACTGACCTGCATGCCGGCCTTATTCCTTGTATTTGCAACCTGTTCTTAGAAAAAGATCAAAACTAGGCAACAGACATGACTATACAAGTGGTATAGTAAGAACTCCATGAGACGGAGTTAATTTTTAACCTCAAGTGGGCAAAGCTGGCAACCCTAACAATTTTTTTAATGCTGCACCTACTGAATTGCACCTTCACTCTAAGACTTGGCTTAAAACTCTTTAAAATCTTACACTGAACTTTGCCACACAGGATGAGGGATCAGACTTTGCATCAGACGAGAGACAGAGACTCCTGTTGAACAACATGAACTCAAACGATCACTTTCTTCAAACAACATCACAGGCTTGTACATATCTCAGAAAGACAACCCTGTCTCAGCCCTATCTCATGACGAGAGAAATTCCCTGTTTGAGGAAGCAGTCAGTTTACAAAGAGAAGAGCACTTTTCCGATAACAGGAATTGCACTAGTATCACTTTTAACAAACTCGTCTGCCCTTTTTCCTTAGAACACACCAGACCTCGCCCCATGTCAGGAGTTCTACCTTGTTCACCAATATCTACCAATTAACCTAACCGTAACTCTCCCAGAGACTTGCTCCTTCTCAGCTGCTTCCATCCTATTTCACTCCCCCTTGAGAAGGTATCCCTCTGCCTGTATGGTGAGCTGAAAAGATAAATTTCATTCAGAAGTTAAAAGGTTTTTCCCCATTTGTGCTCTCATACTCCCAAACTATTCTTCCCATGTCCCCGTGTACCCTCCCTGCTACAAAACCTGCTCTTCCTCTCCATAACTCGCACAACTATTTACACGTTCTTCAAGCCACACACCGGCTGCTCAGGTGCTACTCTGAGGAGCACCCTGTAGACACCTACAGAAATAGAAACCTACAGAACACCTACAGAAGCGGAGGACTTCCAGCTGTAAAGGAGTGTTGGTGATTCATGACACCCAACTTGCTCATGGTCCAAGCTTGGAGATTTCAAAAACTCTCATGTTCCTCAGGTCTCCAAAGTTGGTCTCTGAGCTTTGTTAACTTCCTCAGCAAGCTCAGCCTGACTAAAGCATTTCAGCCACCTCCAAGACTTCGGGATAGGTTAAAAGCAACAACCATTACATCCTGGCTCTGAATGGGACCTTTCCTTAGCAGGATTTTTTACCTCTGTATCTACCATTCCACACAGGCTTTCCAAGATAAAGTTTCAAAAGTACTTGAAAAGGCTTTCTCCACCTAATGGTTTTGGGAAGTTTGGCAAGTGAGTGTTGAGACTTGCCCACCAGTAGCACTGCACATGTCCAACAGCAGTGGCAGCTCCCTAGGACAACAACTGGCCTGTATGTACTTCTCAGTGAACTAGCAACCTGCAACACTGAAAATTACAGGTTTTGGCCACACACATGTAGACCAAATAGAGGGCAAGGCAAGCGAAAAGCACGCTGAGACAACCCAAACTGACAGGCCACCAAGTGATTCATGCTGCCCCAGAGCCAACAGAAAGAACTCTTGTTTTCCTTCTTCTGTAGCAGGAAGAACAGAGTATTTCCTCTCCCTCATTTCTTGTGGGTTTTCTAGTGTAGGTCACCATTTTGTAGGGAAGGGGAAATTTCAGAGTTTCAAGCCCCAAAGTTTGGAAGAGAGGCCTGTATGAGACTGCCACTGCTGGGCCGGCTGGGAACAGACAGGCTCACAGATGACGCAGGCTTGGGATGAGCCCAGTTATTCAGGGATACCCTGATCCAACCAGTTCACTTTCAAAACCTAAATTGGCTTGTAGCAGTAGCAAGAGTTTTCCTGTTCTCATCCTTCTTCCCAGCAGGAAATTAAATGTCATGGTGGGCACATTCAGGGGTTAACTGTTTATAAATATCTTTGCTGCGATCACTATACCATGAACAAACACAGAATACTCTGATGGACAAAAATATTAAATCACAGGGAAGGGTATACAAGTCAAGGCCCTGTGCAGCAAGTTTCCCAGCACTGTACCAAGCACTGAGATCCAGGCACTCTGCTAAAAGGCTCTGCTCCTTCTACCAGTGTTACAAATGTAAAATCATCTTCAGAATACATTTGGGCAAAGTACTTTAAATTAGTACTACTACAGAATTTTTGGACACAAACAGCCACCACTCCCTAGACAAACAGGAATTACTACATGAAAATATGAACTAGACTGGATACAAGCTGCTAAAAAGTTTCCTTGCTTTGGCAAAACCAAACACATAAAAACATAGTAATACATATAAATAAACAAACCCAGTAATATGTAACAATGAAAGCACTCAGGGCTCTTACAGTTCCCTTCAGTTTAATAATCTCAACAACATATAAAGAATACTAGAAGAGTTCAGGGTTTATATGACAAATAGGCAATTGTTAATTTTTAAATGTAATCACCTAAGAAAAACAAATAACAATGTGAGATAAATAAAAAATCAGCACTACTTTTCTTTGAGTGCATCGCATAATTTCCACAATTTTACATAGTTTTCTTTACATCTTGAAGAGTTTTCTCTCCCTAGTTGTTTGTTTAGATCTGGATCACTCACAGAACAAGTCTTAGAGGATCCTGGCCTCCAGGACATTAGGACAAATTCCTATTCCTTTTATGTAACCCTCTAGCAGTGGAGAGAGGGACTGCAAATACAATACACTCACTGTTATCAGATGGTGTACATAAGAGACTCTTTTATACGTGAAAATCAGACTCCATAACCAACTAACAGGCTCTTCAGAAGAAGTAGTGAAACCATGTTTACAACAAATGCTGTCAAATATATATACTACAGATATATATACTACAACAAGCAGAGCAAAATAGACTATCACTTGTTTTGCACCAAAGCATCTTAGATACAACTTTTTAACTGCAGTGCAGTCTTCTGAATGTGAATGTTTGCAGACACTATTTGGATCATCTAGAAAATTTTTTAAATTCAAGCACTCCCACAAGGGTCATTTAAAGACTTCAGGAAACTGCCTTGTACACAATAAAATCTGGAAAACATAAAACACACTATTGCAAGGCAGTCTATCTCCTCTGCTGCATGTTCTGAAACACAGTGTCAGAACTGAAAATAAGAAAAACATCACGAAAGAACATGTTGCCTTGTTCCGGACAAGACAGAGAACATGTTTTACCCTCAAAGTTTCATCCTAGCTTGCCTTGTGTGTGCATGAAGTCTGAGCTGGATAACATCAAACATCCACTTTCGATCTTCAGCATTAAAGAGGCAAAGGCCTGGTACTGCTCCCTCTGTTTAAACTTGAAACTTAAAACTTTAAACTTGGTTTCAAGTGAGAAGCAGAACCAGGATTGTGACACCTGCAGCCGACTAACTCTGTATGCGAAACAAACCTTGCAAACATCAGCAGGAGGGTGGGTGCGATGACCCAGGCAGAAAACACCCGGGTCCTGAGCTCCTGAAGAGGCAGGCAGCTGCAGCAGCAAGGAATTCACCAGCTTCCAAAACACGGCACGGCCCCTCCACAGTCCAACTCACGACCGCAGGACCTCTACCCGAGGAGAATCCAGAGTACAAAGGCGGCGGACAACCAGTTCACTAAAACCTTTCTTTTTTCCCTTTTCCTTGCTCACTCTGGATTACCAGGATCAACATAAGCCGGAGGAGGAGGCTGCAAACCCGGCATCTGCTCTGGAGACAGATCCAGCCGCCCCGTGTGCCAGCAAAACTCTCTCCCTCTCCATCCGCCAGAGATTTGCCGACACAAGGGCAAAGTGGGATTAGGGGCAAGCGGCAAATATTTGCCTGTCAGCACTTTATAGCGGGGTGAGGGCACGGACACGGGAGGGTGTTTGGTTTCCAGCAGGGTGACTCCGCTCCTCCTACAGCCGCAGGAGGGGAGAAAACAGAGGACGGTGTTCATGTCGGTATAAAGTCATCCCTCACCAGGTGGACACGATGACACTTAAGGGGACTGGCTCTGGCTGGTGGCCGATGTCCGCCTCGGCGGTGCCCCTGAGGGCCGGGGAATCTCCGTTCGGGGGGTATCGCAGGCCACCAACCAGCCCACCCCGGGCCGATGTGCCCCTGCCCTGCCCTGCCCTGCCCTGCCCTGCCCGTGCTCACCCCGCCACAAGGCCGACCCCGTCACCCCAAAGGCCGCCGGCACCTCTCTCCCCGCCGGGACTCCACCCCTCGAAACCCAGCTCCGAGCAGCAACAAGTGGAAGCCGCCGAAGTTACTTCCCCCCCGCCCCCGCTCCCTCTGGCAGCCGCTGCCTCTTCCCCCCCGGCCCCGCCGCGCTCCCCCGGCGGGTGTGCGGGAGGTGTCGCTCGGTACCTGCGCGGCGGCCGCCGCCGCCATGTCGCGGAGAGGCGGCCCGGGGTGAGGCTCCGCCGCTCCCCGCCCGACTACAACTCCCGTGAGGCCGCTGGACGGGCCTCCCCACCCCCGAGGCGGTGGCTGGAGCTCCGCCCGGGACTCCCGGAGGCCGTGGGGGGAAAGGTCCGTGGTGAAAAGAGAAGGGGTTTAAGTGGCTGTGGGGGGGAAAAATCGCTGCTTTCGGCTACAGCTGCAGGGTTGGGGTGGTTTCCTCTCAGGAGGTATGTTTCTGGTACCCTCAGGCAAGGTCGCTTTTTACAGAATTACATGAATGTTAGGGATGAAAGGCACCTCTGGAGATCACCCAATCCAACCCCCCTGCCAAGGCAGGGTCACCTCGGGTAGGTGACACAGGAACGCATCCAGATGGGTTTTGGATGTTTCCAGAGAGGGAGACTCCACGACCTCCCTGGGCAGCCTGTTCCGGTGTTCTGCCACCCTCAGTGGAAAGAATTTCTTCCTCATGTTGAGGTGAACTTCCTGTGTTTTAGTTTAAGGCCATTTCACCTCATCCTTTTGCTAGGCACCACCGAAAAGATTTTTTCATATGATAACTTTTGTTTGTTTGTTTTAATACAATAACTTTTTAATATAATACTAACTTGCTTGCTTTTAGGACTATTCAATATGGATGGGGTTTCTTTTTTCTTTCTCTTTTTTTTTCTTTTTTTCTTTCTTTTTCTTTCCTGGTTTGCTTATTAGTTCATCAAGCTCTTTGCATGGACAACTGAAGCAAATGTGAAAGTCAGACTCAATAAATCTAGCAGCGGATTTCCCCCTTCTTCCCTCACCAGCTGGCAGAAGGAAAATCCTCATCCCTAAGGTCAAGGGACAAGACGACATCCTCTCAAGCTGCAGCAGGAGGGGTTCAGGTTGTACATCTAGAAGAATTTCTTCGCAGAAAGGGTGATTAGACACTGGAATGGACTGTCCAGGAAGGTGGTGGAGTCACTATCCCCAGAAATGTTTAAGAAAAGACTGAATGTGACACTTATTGCCGTGGTCTAGTTGACATCGTGGTGTTTGGTCAAAGATTGGACTCGATGATCTCAGAGGTCTTTTCCAGTGTAAATGCATCTGTGATTCTGTGAAAGATGTAGGTAGGGATTAATAAAGGCCATGGAATATAAAAGACTGGGAGAAAGCGAGTTTGAAACTGAAACAAGAGAGTGCTTCCTGAGGCAGGGTGTGGGGGGTATGTGGGGCATGGGGTTCCTAACACTCCCAGCACACTATCTCCCAGCGCCGAGCTCCTTCTACAAGCAGACTGTTTCCCCTCTTCAGATTTTAACCCTCCCGTAAGGCATATGATTCTCTGAAAGGACATTTCTTTCACAGCAACTGAAATAGGCTATGCTGGTTTTATACTTGAAGTGTACTGGAAAACTAAGTTCCTTTGTTTGTTTTTTTTTTCTACATGGCTTTGGTAAATGAATGATTTTAAATAAAACTTGTGAGCAAGCAGTTTATCATCAATTCTTGCCACAATGCTTGTGACTTTATTAGTTGCATGAACTTCAGCTTAGGCAGCCATAAGATCAAAGCATCCCATTTTCAAGACTCTTGAGGAAATACATTTTATACATAGTCACTGTACATGTTTCCATCATCCTCACTTTTTCATCCTCCATGCAGAAAAATGACGAAGTGACCTTAAGTTTTGGTGATTAATCTAATGTATACTTTTTCAATAGTTCAAAAGCATTTTAATGTCCCCAGAAATACAGGTTATAGGACTTCACATGTTGTGGGCACATGACTTGTGAAATGCAATGGGATGCCTTACATAGTTTGGAAGCAACCTTCAAGCTGAATTTTCTTGGCATGCTTTGCTGAATCATGCAGTACAGTGCCAGGAACATCTACTGAAAACAAATGTTTGTTTTCCATTGATCTGTAGACAACTGGGTGTCTTCCAAAAGTAATCTCAGGGTCATCAGATGCAAATATTCACTGCAATGGATTTTTTCTTACGTATTTTCAAAAAGTCAGTGTGCAATTCTACTTTTCATTTAAAAATAATCAATTAGAATTAATTGTTCCTCCCTTTAATTATGTAGTGACAAACTACTTTCAGAAATATTTAATTATTGACATTAATTATTGAATCATTGCCTGTTTACATACACATCAATTTCTTCAGTGGAAAATATGCTGTTTCCAACTAGGTCCATAGCTGACCAACACTTCCTTATAATTTTCTATATTTTCTCATTTCTTAGCAATAAAAAAAGTTCAAGATTTTTCCTTTTTGGAAACTGCACTAGAAAAAAATGCATTATCTGCTCCATGTGTGTTGCTTTCCTTTATTTTTATTCTGATAAAACTTATTTAATAACTTCTTCATAAACTCTGATAAGCTGGATGGAGATTTTTATCAATTTTACTAGCTTGGGAAAGGCAATGTCAGTCATCCCAGCAAAAGTAAAGCCTTTGTTGGGAAAAATCTTTTCACTACTTGGTGGAATGTAACAGAGGTAGCCACCTCAATCAACTCAAATAACTAAATTGCTGCTTAACATATATTAAGGATCCTTAAAGATCGTATTTACGTTCTGTTCCATATTGCTGAAATGTAGGCCAAGATAAATATTTCAGGGCTGAAACAGACTTCTGACATCAAAAGTTAAATATAATGCTAGATGCAGTTCTTTGAGAGTGATTCTGAAAATACAATTTGAATGTTGACTGGTTTGGGTGGGGTTTTTTTTCACGTTTCACTGGATGCCACCATTTCTATACAAAGTTTGCAAATAAATATAGAATCCTTTAGTTTTAATTGTGATGAAAAAATCATACACTGTCATCAACCATTTAGTGCTGGCAACACTTTGGTACTCATTGACTAGAGCACGTCTTTACCAAACCTTCTAAGTAACTGGGATCTATTAAAAAAAAGTCAAAACAAAAAAAGAAACAAACAAGGAATAACAGAAAAAAAATGTGGTCTCCTGTGGATAGTAGATTCTGAAAATATTTCATCATGGTCTTGGAGTATGTGTCCATAGAATACATTCTTTCCATCTGTCTGACATTATTGTTACATGTGCTACATATTTTCTTTAGAATTTTTAAAGAGTTAATTGATGTTATAAAATGACTGGAGAGGGTTTTGCTTCCTCTAGGCACTTGAGGTTTTTTATGAGAGTAGAAAACTCCCAGTTTCCCTGGTCACCCTCAGTGGATTAACATACCGTTGTAGCTAGAGTGAACAACAGGCTGCTGTTCATCATCAGAGACCTTCTTTGACTGTGGGGAGAAAGCTTTGGAAGCACTTTTTGCATTTGTTTGCATTCTGTTTTGAATAGGTGGACAAATAATTGTCAGTAGGTATAAAGCTGGAAGCAGACAGCATAAAGGAAACAGCAAAGCTCTGGAAAACCTCTAGAAGCAAATATGGTATTTTAGACAAGATGGCTGAGGGGCTTGGAGGAGTATTCTGCTAATATCGGGTCGAATTCTGAGACTGACTTCCACCAGAGCACACTGGGCTTAGGAGCTATCACTGCTTAGGACTGGCTGCATTTCACTCCTGTGTGGACAAAGTAGGTACCAAGATTTTGAGCTGTTGGTGCTGATTCAGCTGAATCAGCAATGATATGGGAGAGCCAGGGTGTAGACTCTGAACTGTGCAGTTTAAATGAACCCAAGTCCCCTACATGCCTATAGATGGATGGCACACGGATAAAGAGCACACTAAGGTTTAGGAGATTAAGAGCTAATTATGGTGGCTGGAATGATACCGCCATCAAGAAACAGAACTTGACCTTATAAAGCAGCATTGTTTGGAGGTATGAAACAAACTCAACAAACCCAAAAATATTTTGGTTCTGTTACCTCAGCGGTTCCTGAATATGGAGAGAGTACTCCACTCCCTGCACTTTCCTTTGTTCTTCTTGCTTTCTTGCTTCACTGGATGAGCAAGGGCATTCTCCATAAGGAGAAGATAAAATAGAATTTTATTTATGATTTCAATAAACTCAATATTTGGAAACTATATATAAGTGAAGGTATCCTGACTCTCAGTGAAAATATTTCTGGCAGTAAGAAGTACATACTGTGTTTTGCCGATGCATTGCACATGAGTCTGATTCTTGCAAAAGCAAAATTATCATTGATTTGAGTAGGATGCTTTCTTAAATGTATGGATTTTAAGTTTGCTTGTTTTGTTTAAGACAGTTTGCATTAGTGATGGAAAGGATTAATTTGGTTACCTGCCTTAACCCTTACCAGTGAGGATTTTCCCTGCTAGCAGATAATTGACTGATACAGGCTCCCATGGCTGCACAGAAGGTGGGAGCTCCAACAGGCTACAGCAGTGAGGGTCAGTTTTGTGTTAACCTGCTGGAAATATAGGTAGGGAAGGGCCTAATGCAGCTAAGCTGCTTGTGAGAGAAGCTGTTGCTCTGCCATTCCCACTGGATGGAACTTAATATGTACTTAACCAGAGCAGCAAGACCGTATCTATTTAATTGTAACTTGAAATTAGGGTTAGTGGTGCCATCCTGCATAAAGGCACCTCTGACACTATACAGTAATTGTAGTTCTGTCACTGCTCAATGTGACACTGCTCCCCAAATAGGCTGTGGTTTCCAAAAGCAATTAGTTTCTCCTTTTTCACTTCACAAACTTCTTTCTCTCTGTTCTGCATTTGCTCAGACCGCATAATAGTTGATTGATTGAAATTAAAGATTCAAGGTCCCAAGCATGATGTTGTATCCAGAGCAGTCTGTTTTTTCCAAGCATCTGGAGTTCCCAGAAGGAGAGAGATGCACAGACCGCCAATCCCCAGACCTCCATTGGACATATCCATTGACTTTAGTAATACAGATCTTTAATGGCATATGTGTATAAGCAACAACATATTTCCATTTGACAATGGATACAGCTCCAAGTGCCTTACAGGGAGTTGGTGTACATGACGTATGAGGAGACTAGATTGGTTGGGATATCTTTAGTCCCTGGGAAAAAAAAGGCTTAGGGGAGATCTGTTGGCTCTTTTCCATTACATAATGTGAAGACAGAGAGAAGGCAAGGGAAAATACAATGTCACCAGGTTGCAGGAAAAGAAATTTTATTCATGTAGAAGGAAAAAAATCCACCCTAAGAGTTGTTAAGCATTGGAACAAGGACCCAGAGGAATTATGGAGTCCCTGTTCTTGGGGATCTTGAGAATTTGACCAGACAAGGCCCTGAGTAACCTTTGCTGACAGGAAAGACAGAACTTCTGTGAGCAGCATGGAGGAGTGCATGACCTCAAAAAGTCTCTTCCAAGCCAAATTAAGCTATGAAAATTCATAATTACTTCTTCAATTAAAAATACCTTTTTTATAATAGACAATTATCAAAGGCTGAGAACAACACTTACAACGTAGTATTCCACTGAATTTCTGAATGTTTATCAGTACCACTTCATTATATCAGGAGGCAAAATATCCACATTCTGAGTTACTTTGGTTATGGCAGCAATACAGTCAGGTAACATTAAGCATCCCCTTTACATGTTCAGATACACTGTAACAAAATATACTCAAGCAACAAACAGATTAAAATAACTTGTTAAAAACTGGGCAGAGCAGGATCATTTCAGCCTTCCATACTTCTGTTATACTTCTCGACTTTTTAAAGATAAATATAAAATGTATTGACAGTAAAGATTTCAGGGTTGTGTTGCTCTAGGTCTATGAGTTGAATGACAGCTTGTTGAAATGATATAGGTGCACAAGGCCTTCTTATACTCATGGTCACAGTATTTTCGTCTTGTAGAGCTTTGCTGGTGCCTGTGAAGTGGTCCTGGCTTACCAGAACAGAAGAAGAATTTGGACTCATTTGTCCTTCAGTAGATTATCTCTGGTATTGAGTCCCCAGTCCAAAGTTTCTTGAAGTGCATAGAGGCAACCACATTAATTTCAAATGTTTCTTATCAGGAGACGAGATCCAAAGGCTAGTCACAGCCAGCAAAAATGACAACTTCTACCTTTCTGTGGTTTGTTTGAACATGAGTGAGTTCCCCTGTGGTGTTAATTGGTAACCTCTCTAATTTTTTAAGTTTTCGTCTGTAACTGTAGTAATGGGATACCAGGACTGATCTGTTCACAAAGGCTCATCTGATGATAAGGGGCATGATATGATCACTTTGTTCTGGCAAGTAAACTGAAGCACAAACTAGAAACCATGGGCAAGCCCTAGGAAGACTATTTGGGACTATGTCATATATGTTTGCCCCATTCTTAGGCTTTTCCTTAGGTATTATTGCTTCTGGATTTACTCATAAATAGGATATTGTACTATGGGCATACCTGAGTTTCTGCTTTTTGTAAACTATAGAACAGCTGTGAAGAATCTGCAGTCTGCTCCAGATGATCTTTAGAGATCAAGTGAAATAGTGCAGAAAGAGCATAGACATTTTAAGATGGATGCCCAAAAAGCCAAACTGTTGCTTAGAACCACTGCCAAACCATTGCTTGATACCAGAGCAAAACTACCTTGGCTTTCTATACAAATACTAGGAAATGAAATATTCTGATTTCCAGGGCCTTTGTCATTCAGCTACACTGGGGTACACACTATATGTTACCCTCCCTGGGGGAAAAAGACCTACTGAGCTAGCAGGAGGAAGAATATTAGTTTCCATTAAAAAAAATAGCCAAACATTAATTTTACAAATAAAGCAAGCTATTTCTATCCTGCTACTTACAAAGCCATTTGTTCTTGCACTGTAGAAGTTTAATTCTTTTTCAGTACCATTGCAAAGGGAGAAAAGGAGGGAAAGAGCATTTAGAGGCAAATATGCTCCTGCACTGCTCAGAAGATGGGCTGTCAATCTGCTCCAACCACCTGAAGGGGGTATTCAAAGACTGGAAGAATCCTGCGGCAAGGAGCAGTAACAGGAGGAAAACCAGTACCTTACTGAAGTATCTGCTTAACAGCTTGTGTTCCTTCTAGGACTCTCCCAAACTTTCCATTTTTTCGAAAATACTGCCTTTATACTAATCTAGTTTTATATATATATTTGTCTGCCAAAAGATAAAAGAACATTTGCACTGAGAACTTCAGAGGTCTTGTAGCTATTGTCAGGACAGTTAATCCTCAAAGCCCCCTCCATAAAGTCCAATGAGTTTAGCACTAAAAAACACTGAAAAGCATTAAAAGCTATGAAAATACTTGTGTGTCCATTGCTATATACAATCCAAGTATTTTAAGTCTGGCAAGAAAGAGATATGCAACAATATTTATGTTAAAACTTGATGTTTTAGAGCCCAAAAGAATGGGCAAATTTTTTTTCTTTTAAAAACAGAGTATAAGTGAGAGAAAATCCATCTCCATTTTAAAAAAAATTTAAAGTTAAGATTTACAGGCCAATGAAGTAATTTCTCAGCATTCTCAGCTCTCCATCCCACTGCAAATACATTTTGTTATTTTCCATACACAGAATGTTTACAAAGAGTAAATTTGTGTGTCTTTCTCAGGCAAGTGCCTCTAAGAATTAGAGGTTATCCATGGCATGCAAAATCTGAAAGTTCCTCCAGCATTAGTCCTAATTAGGTCTTGCTTCAGTAGATGGATGCACCTTCATGCTGGAATTTAACTTGAGAGAAGATCCTGGGGCTGGAGACTTGACCATTGCCACAGTGTGAGCAGTGGCTGCATAACTGTGCCAAATGCTTCTTGAACTTGACTCCAATAAATACATAGAGCACAGGGTTGAGGCAGCAGTGGGAGAAAGCAATGTTACGGCTGATGTGAAAGGCAAGAATGGAGTCTTTTGCATACTGACAAGTAGATGGTTTAAAGCTAATCAGAAAGCTGAGGATATTGTAAGGTGCCCAGCACAGGAAAAAAGCCACTACAATAATGAGAATGAGTTTCACAGTTCTGTGCTTTCTGCGAGATCTTGCTCTGAGCAGGATTATGAGTATCTTGAAGTAACAGAATACAATAACTCCAAAGGAAAACAGGAAGAGTATGTTTCTCAGATAAATGTCCACCTTTTTCCATTTCCAGTCAGCATAATCACAGGTCCTGTCCCCTTCAAAGTTTTCTTGCACTGTGGTGTAAATCACCTCGGGAACCACAATTAAGACACTAACAGTCCAAACAGCCAAGCACACCAGAGAACTGTAGCACCGTGTCTGGGATCTCCAAGTTGAAAGGGGGTTCACTACACATAAGTACCGCAGGATAGTCATGAGAGTCAAAAAGAAAACACCGCTGTAGTAGCCAATGGAGAAAATGGCATTCACCGCTTTGCAAAGGAACTCACCAAAAATCCATCCGAAAGACTGGTCCACTATCCAAAAAGGCAGCATGCAGGAGAAGACTAAATCAGAGACACAAAGATTCATGATGAAGACGTTTGTTAAAGATGTAAGGTTTTCATATTTGAGTAGGATCCATAACACTAAACTGTTTCCTAGCAGGCTGAGCAAAAATACCAGAGTGTAGAGGACAGTAGTGAGATGGGTGTTAAATATGAAATAGTCACCCATTTCACAGATGTTGCTTTCATTAGTGTATTCATATGAGTAATTATCATCTAAATTGGCTGAATAATATTCTTCATCCATTTGTCCGTGGATATCTTGTGCTGTTCTCCAGCAGCTACTTCGCAGGACCACAACAATCAAACAAAACCTTTCGTGAAAATGAATCCAATGACTAAGTCCCATTGTGGAGGCTTCTGTTTTAAGATAGAAAAAGAAGCAGTGAAACTACCTTGTTTGTCCTGGTTTTGGGAGAAGAAGGACTCATTTCTTCTTATGACTAGAGCATGACCAGATAGATACAAAAAAATTACCTTCAAAGCAACATCAAGATCTTAATTACTTAAGAAGTCAGAAACTAAGATGTTTCTGAACCAATATGGTTGGTGACAACTGTCATTTGTTAAATTTCTACCATGTGAAGGATGAGGGCACATTGTTTTTTGATGTAAATATCTGAGGTGCCAAGACTTTCAAATGTTCTACTGTTTTTTCAGTTTTCTGGAACGGTATCAAACTCCTAAGCACTTCATAGTATATATGTTTCTTTGCCATCGAGGTTCAGCACTGCATAAACCTAAAAAGCTGAGCAGTACCAGCATCAACAAGTGTAAGCACTAAGAATGGGAAAAGCCATGTTTCTTACAGTTTTTTGTCTTGAGGTTTGTTGGTATCTAAACATCTCCAAGCTTTGGCAGAAGCATCATCATACTGGGCTCTCTGTGCATCTCTGTGGCCTACTGACTCTCCAGGATGCAACAGGAGCAAAGATCACACACATCAAACCCCTTTTCTGGGGGTGCTGCCTGTCTGTTAGAAGATGGCATACAATCAGGTGAACATATGTGGTCACAGTAGCCTTATTTCTTTATGAAATTAGGCTAAAAAATAGGTCCAGAAAAATCAATAATGGCTCCAACCAGTGGTTCAAAGTCTAAATTCACTTTATCCCAGATGAAGGCTTACCTGCAGCACCATGTTTGGATCCTGAATTAATTTAATGCCATACATGGTGGTAGGTGGTTCAGTTCAGCAAGAATGTAGCACAGGCTGCAAAGGTCCAGGGGCCATCTATCCACTGGGATGTGGTCACACACTTTTGGAGGCAAGGGATGTGTGGGACTCAGTACTGCGACAGCAAATGGCCCTGGAACATTTGCCACCAGATTCACAGTCCTAACTGGAAAGATGCTTCTGGCCCCATGTTGCAATCTTCAGGCATGCAGGATAAGTCCTTGTCAAGGCAGTCATCCTCTCTGGTTTTACTTGGTAGTACTGATGACACTTAAGCAATAAATAGGTTAGATTGAGGTCCTGACCATCATCATGTCCTGTTTCAGCTCAGGTTGGGGGGTATGACTCCTCCTTAGCAGCAGTCCTAAGGGAGAAAAGAAGCCTCTTTGCAAATCGTTAAGGTGCTCCATGGATGAGATGACAGTGCTGACCAGTGTCTTCACCACTTACACTCTCCTCCCATGCTGGCCACTCAGTGACAGTAAGCCCCAGAGCAGGACTGCCACTTGCCAGGAGCTACACAGTTAACAGGGCAGTTGCTGTGCTGCTCCTTGCCTCTGCTGCAGTTCCTGCTGGCCCCTGACACAGGAACTTTCTCACAAAGACCTCAATCCCTACTCCCTACCTCTGTCTGAGAGTTATTCTGGCCTTCGCATGTCCTGTCCTGCATGACCCCATGTTATTCTGCTCCTCCCACCCCTGCTGAAGGGCAGGCAGTGGTTAGAGACCAGATATCTGCTGTGGAGCATTGCTCATCCTCCTGCTTTTTGTCAGGAGCTGAGCAACACTTGCAAGGGAGAAAGAACCATTTTGCAAAGGTATTTTGAGATTATGTCAGGTAACAGTTAAGTGCCAAAATAAAACGAGTATATCAACCCATCTATTTTCTTCACAGTTCAGATGATAGGAGATGGTAAATAGTTCTTGCAGTCCAAACAATCTCCATTTTCCTGTGTCCATCTTACCTGAGAGCACTGATGTTGAGTGTCCAGGAAGGCAGGTGCATAGCTGTGACTGGAAACTGTCAGAAACTCTTGCTGTTTCCATTTCCAAACCTCTGTGTGCCTTGGCATCTTACCCACTTGACTCAAAAGTCTCTGTCTTGCACTTTGGGAGAAGCCAGAGGAATGGTTGCAAGGGGACAGGTGTCCTCCCTCTGATTTTGTGTCCAGCATTTCTAGAGAAAGTAGAAAAATGCTTCTGTGCAGTAGCTTTTTCCTATGTCTTTTTCAGTGCCACAAAGTTAGCTCTTGGATAATGCCACAGTTCACAAAACAAGTTCATTTGTCTGTCTTGGGTTTCTCCCTCGGTGTCACTGCCAAACCCATAAATATGGACAGTAGGCATTTGGACAGTAGGTATTTGAACAGTCAATCTGCAGACAAACTTGGGGCTACTGACATGCCTGAGCAAAGCTACACAGCGAGGTGTAGACCCTGCTGCCAAGATCTCACCACCTTGACATCCAGGTAGTCTGGAGGAGGCTGAGGTGCGCTGCAACATCCACCATCACATTCAGCTCCTCAGTTTCCAAGTGCCCACCAACTCCTTGCCCTCTTGAGGTTGCATCGTCTCTACAGCTCACTCTTGGAGAGGTGGTAATGCCTCTGCTTACCTCAGCTGTTGCTCTTTCTCCCTCAACTATTGTGCCTTTTCCAGATGGTGTGCTCAGCTTTCCTCCTTGCTTCCTGTCCACTGAGGAATCTGAAATCGTTCAAACTGCTCCTTCTTTCCTGTTTGCTGCAGATGTTGCACCCGGTTGTTCACAGTGATGTCGGGCTGCCCGGAGCGTGATACCTCTGCACTGTGCTCCCAGTGCAGGCGAGACCTCAATGGAGGATCTTCACTGCTGACTTGCCGTTGGAAATGGCTCAGCATTCTCAGGGTAAACACAGCTTTGCACTTTGTGCTCAATTATAACTGATCTATATGATACAGCATGCTGTGCCATATTGCCTGGTGCAGGCTCCAGGGAGTTACAGATGGAGGCTCTAGCCTACAAAGCATCAGCCCTCCTGGATGGCTGATCAGGATTATGGGCTTTGGTATTACATTTATACCAGCTGGGAAACCCTCCATCAGGTCAGTAATGGTAAGGAGAACCTTGCAGAAACCTAAGGTACTTGGATCTTTTCCTTTTTACCTCAAAACTCCTAGAATCAAACCCTGTATTTTTGCTCTATTGTATTTTAATTCCCCCTTTCTACTGTGCATGGATTTTCAGTTAAGATAATGTGAAGGATATAAAAAATTATGTGGTTGGATCAACAGGCTAATAACCTGTTAGCATCAATCGGGAAATACAAATCATGCAACTGTTTTCATTGTATATATTATGGTACAACTGAGAGCAGAAGTTGGCTGAAAGATGGAAATTACCTTATTTTCTGTTGTCAGGACAAAGAGGAACAGAGGAAAAACACATCGTACAGTTTAAAGTCATTCCTGTCCTTCTGAAGAGCAAGGCATTCAACATTCATTTCCCTCTTATCCAGAAAAACTGCTTTTCCAGAAGCTTTCATTTTCTAGCAGTGCTGTGCTTTGCCTTGGAGCACCACAAAAAAAGGATTCTAATACAGAAATGGGGAAGTGATATTATTAGTTGCCACCAGTTCAATTTTCCTTTTATTTGAAAATTCAGTCAGAATTCCGTCAGCTGAAGGTACATATTGTTCATCAGTTTATTTCATTTTCAAACTGAGCATTTGAAAGAGTGGCTGGGAGGAGTTGTCTGCTCGCTTTGCAGTCAGCCGAGGGACTGTCAGAGAGGCACTGGCAGGAGCCACATCACCTCTCACTCTGTTCTATGCCAGTCTCCTCCCCAGGCAGAGGAAGCTGAGATAGCCCCCTTTAAGAGGATTCCTTGCATTTACATGGGCAAATTGAGGTTAATTTCGTCTTAATTGGAAAATAATGCCCCCTACCATAAGGCATACACTGATGGCATTTTTTACTCACTTTATTCAAAAAGTAATCTGCACTTCACAGATTGTTCTGCAGGTTTCTCAAGGGGGAAAAAAAGAGTTATCTGGTTTTGCAGGCTGGTTTGCACTTTAGCTACCCAGGCAACAAAGGTTGACTCAGAAAATAAATTTCTGTTCCCCTAAACTGGAATTTATCTGGTAGCTGCTTCCTTAGCCAATTTCTTGTTCCAGATTAGTATAGGAATAAAAAATCCCAAATGTGACTTTTTCTGGTAGGAAGAGATTTTAGTTTTTCAAACAGATTAATGGAGAAGCCATTTGATTTACAGGAAGCTAAAACACATTAATATCTCTACTACCCTAAGTATGACTGGTATCTGTCTCAGAGTCACATGGACAGCAAAGTCCTGGAAGTCATGATTGCTATGTAGACTTGGTCCAAAGTACAAATGTACTCTGGACAGTGTGGTCTGTGCTGGTGGATGAACTTTTTATCTGCCTTAGAGGAGATTTGCACATGGTAACAAACTCGTTCAGGACATGGGTAAAGTGAAAAGTCAGTAGAACTTCCCTTGCCCAATTCAGTTTTCCAAAGCCTCAAGAAGCCTGGCTCCTCAAGGACTCTCTTGCCCTATTTTTAAAGCAAAACCTGATCTTGAGCTTGAGTCATTTCCTGAGACCAATGCTTCCACTCATGCCCCACAGGTTTCACAAGGCAGGTACAACACTCACAGTCAGCCCAGCGTCTTGGTGGCCTCCTGTTCCCCCCCAAACTCTGTCCCTTAATCCTGGCCATCAGCCCTGTGGTAACTGCAGCCTAGGGAAGCAGAAACATGCCAAATTAAGAGACTGGACTCTGTTCTGAAACATACCTAGGAGTTCAAATTTACATGGTAAGTATCACTACAGCCAAGGCAGGATCAGCTTCTGGTATCTATGTAGACAGACAGAATTGATGCTTTTGGGACTTGCCATGTAAAGAATGATATTGTTTAGAAGTCCTGCCACAACACTGCTGAAGCAGCAGCCCTCCTCCTCATCCAAAGTTGTCATGGGAGTAAAATTAGCATGTTTTTCCATTGAGGAAGAGGTTATGATGTTGTCTTCTCTCCCTCTCTAGCTTCCCCTTTTCCAAGAGCTGCAAATGCACCCTCTGGGCCCCTTATCACAGTTTTGATGTAGCTTCCTTTGTTCCAGAGTTTTTTTGAGGAAAAAAAAACCATGGCATTTATACTCTACTTTTAAATCAGCTGCTGCCTTTACTTCCATCCCAAACCGCATCTATGGACAGAAGTACAGCTGGGAACAAATATGTCGCTGTGGGTTACCTGCTATAATCAGGATGCGCTGGCATTTGGTGGGGGTCTCTGGGGCATTGCAGCAGCTCCTGTGTGCCCCCTTAAGGGGTACTGGGAGGAGGGTATATGATCTGAAGGTCTGTGGTGCGTGACGATGAAACCACAACCCCATGTCTATTTGATCAGTAGGTTTTATTGGCACTAAGGCTGGTCAGAAAGGATGTGGTGTCGGCAGCTGGGCAGCAGCTGGGCAGCAGCTGTACAACAGAGCACAGACACGAGCAACCTTAGCCAAGGAGGCCTGTGTGGAAGCGAGGGTGGTTGGTATCCTGCCTGTGGTTTCCTCTAACAGATTTTGTGTCACTGTGGTTCCAGCTCTGGGTATTCCCTGTGTTCCCAAGGGCAAGGGCGAGGAGCAATCCAACCCCTAAATTGGCTGGATGGTGCAAAGGAGAACATCGTTTCCTTCTTACAGCCAGGCAGGGTTTGGCTTTTTTTTTGCTGATAGTTCATGTGGAGATGAGATGAGTAAGTGAATGTCCCAGGGATGATAAGAAATAGTCCTTTTGGTAATAACTGGCTGTAAGGAAACGGAAAACTGGAGCTTCCTGGGATTTTCTGAGTGAAGAAATTGTCTGTTTGATTCTACAATGTAGACAAGTGAGATCTTACAGTACATTTTTTGCAAACAAAGAGCTTGCACTGATCCTGTGTCTGACACGTAATTCTGATTTATCTTAATAGTAACACTCCTGCCAGGCACTGTACACTAGCTTGTTTCTCTCAGGCCAGACAGCAGTGACATGACATATCACTTTCGCATCTGCTCCATAGAGAATATAAATGTTCCATTATTTGACCGTGAAAAGAGCATCACTTTGGTTCTTAGTAGCTGGGATTGTTGGCAGTAGAAACCAAGCAAATCCGCTTCTTATTTTTCTGGCTGAAGCAGAACATATCTGCAGGTTTCTTCTGCCAACAAAATGTTGACACACACCCGCCCACCCTTGTCTCTCTATGTGCAGGTCTACATGTGCAGGTCTAACAAAGTACTGGAAGACAAGGGCTGTCCTTAAAAGATCTCACCAGACACTACGCTATATTTAAATAGCAATCTTAAAGCCGAATAAGAAGTCTTTTACATAAAATGTGTGTAAAGAAGCTGGCTCTATTCTCTTACAAATCCTTACAGTAGCAAAACAAAGACAACTATTTAGGCAAAGGAGCACATCACACTTTTGGGAGAAATAGTCATGTGTCTTCACTCTAAAGTTTAGCAAAACTCAAGCCTCCATATAAATCATTTTTATGGCTCAGAGACAACATGAAGAACAGGGTTGTATTTTTCTATAGAATTCCATTGCTACTGGTGTATTTAGGCTATATGCACCTTTTTTTTTATTCAGGAGGATTATAAGCCATATGTCTACAGAATTTATGTAGCACATCTTTAGTGGGATTTCCAGTGTTCCTGCTGAGCCCATTGCTGCAGGAATGACGCTGAAACAGACAGAAAATACACTGGCAGCCACTGATGTGACCAGTATATACAAGGGAGTGCAGCCCTGTTCCTGAGGCCATGCTTTTGACCGCAGCCTTGGGATGTGACCTGGGGAAAGGGGATGGAGGCAGCCTCAGCATCTGTGGGTGCAGGCAGAAGGAAGTGTGTTTTCTGGAGCTGAGCAACATTGCTGCAAGGAGCCTGGCTTTGTCACAGAGGCTGTCCTCATCCCTGGCAGTGTAGCCCATCTCTCTTTTTATTGACTATGAAATGGGCTTGCTGGTATCAGGCTATTTACACTTGTGAAACCATTATGATGCTAAAGTCCAGGAAAGTCATAAGGCTTTAGCCAAAGGGAGAAAGAAGAGAAAGAGAGAAAATCCTACCCACTGTGCCATGTTTGCACAAAATGAAAGGCTAGGTGTAGGATAAGGAAGCAAAAAACATAACTCCGTATGTCACTGCTTTGTAACCAGTTTTGTTTTCCTTTTCCTTCATCACATCCCTTACAGTTTGCAGCACAGCACATAGCCTGAGTTTGCCTTATTTACCCTATTGGTACTTGCTGGCCTCAACTACTGCCTACTTCGATCCTGGATGCTCCTTGGCACCCAGACACAGGTGGGTATCACCCTGTGGGCCTCCACCTCTCCCAGTGGACAGCCCTGACTATGCTGGGACCCCTTGCTGCACACTTCCCACAGCGTGGCACCCAGCTGAGGCAGCGAAGGGGACCCTTTTCTTACAGAATCGGAAGCAAGACTGAAGAACAAAGGGCTGCAGCCAGGTCAATGAACAAAGCACTGCTGTATCCCACTCTCCATTGGCTGTATGATGGTCCCTCTTCTACCAGTATGAACTGCTGGTTTTTCTCTTCAATGGACACACTGCAGCTCTTGTGAGGACTAAGACCTGATGTACAAGCAGTCTCCTGTGCCCAGAGGTGGCTCAACATGAGGCAAGTCACATCATGGCATTTTTCCGTCACTAGGTCAGTTTTGTTGGCTGCTGTGCTGTCCCTGCTTTTTCTCAAGGTGGCAGCTGCTAGTGGTCTGACAGCAGTTTGGATGAGGCAATCTT
>NW_020897695.1:11939187-12007517 GCF_003984885.1 Neopelma chrysocephalum | reverse complement strand
GCTGCCACCCCTTACTGAATCACTGGGCCCCCAAAATTGCCACTTCTCACTGCAGCCCGTGAAGATGCTGATGCTAGAAAATCAGATGAAACAATAAACAAACACAAAAGAAACCACTCTGCTCACCGCTGACCACTCATTTCCTTCAGGTCTTGGAGAAGATTGTATACTGCAAAACATTCTCTTTGATCCCGGTCACTATCTGCTTCTGAAGAGAACCAAAGGCTGGGACTGTTCTTTGGGTTAAATTTGGAGTCAGAGAAAAGTGAGAAATGAGGGGTGGTCAGGAGCATAACAGCTTTAAAAAAAAAAATTGCAAGGGAGAATGGGAGAGAGAAATGGCCTGAGGCTTTACTGGGTTGATAACCTGACAGTATCTCAAACAGTGGTGGGAAAGTGGCTCAGTGATGGGTTTGGCTCAGTCAGACTTTGGGAAAAGAAAACTGACTGTGGAAAGCAAAGCTTTTCATAATTAAAATTATGTTCTACAGAAGACAGAGTAGGAGAAATTTCCTTGTGCAAGGACATTTCCAAACCACAGCCACTGTTTCCCAACTCTCTTTGTCTGATGAGTCAAAGCAAAATAAATCATATTTGATAAAAAACCCCCACAAAACATAGTACATTCAGAGCGCTGTTTACGTTAACAGTGAGGCAATTAATAACTTGCACCAGAAACAATTGACCACAACCGAAAACACTCCTGTGCTGTTTTAGCCACTACTTCCCCAAACACTAGCACTTCCTCCTGGTGTGCCATGTCTGCTCACAGGCCAGTGGCACAGCCCAGGCATGGTGCATTTGCAAAGCTTCATTTGAAGAGGGGAACCCATGTCTTCAAATATTTTCCCCCAGTTCCCCAGAACAACTGCAACAACAGTGACTTCTCAAGCTGATCCTGCACTGATTGCAGCTCAGATAGCCCTGGACTGCGCTTGGTCTATGCCACCAGGTGACACCCATCTCCTGGCAGACAGACTCAGTGCATGCTTTCCTCTCAATAGGCTTTTCAGAAAAGAAATCCTTTCCCTTGGCTACCCCTGTGAGCACAGCTGTTCCTTTCAAAGGTTTGGGCTGAAATACAGCTGGCTGAAACACAGCTGGCTGAAACATTCAGTCTGAGCCCAACAATTCTTAGGATCCTGCTAGACCTGACTTGGTCTCATACTCTGACATCTTTTTCTCTAGCATTTTGCTCATTTCCTTATATTGAAGATTCACTATTGTTACAAGAGACATCTCACAGTTCTTTACCACTTTGCAGAAGGCATCTGCACATTTCCATCTGCCACACCATGTCGCTTGTGTGCACATATTTCAGCACCAAAGTATGAGCAAGCAGGTGGCCAGCAGCAGCAACTCCACCCAGATAAGGGGTTCTTTAGCTAAAAGTCAGCTATAGCCTGCATTCCACAGCAGGAGGTAACATCAGGGGGTCTGTGCATGAAGCATTGGTGAACCAAGACAAAATCTTAATATTCCAGTTCCTGAGCCATTTCATAACACCTCTGGCCATCTGCCCTTTGGCAAGATCTTGTGGTAAGTGCAGTGAGGGCAAACAATATGCAACAAGGGTTAGCATGCTCTTCCCAAAACTCTTCCCTAGCTCCTAGATTGCTTACCTCAAGACAGCTCCAGTCACTCGGGCCATCTATTCTGTTCAATTTGCCTGGCAGAGGCATATTCTTCTTCTTTAGTCATATTATGTTCCAATCATGTTAAACAACCACTGTTGTGTCTCTCAAGGAAATTCAAGTTTGTAAGCTGAGAAGTATGACCAACTCCTTCACTCAAATTAAAGAGCAGAAAACCTAAAGACAAGAAGCTGAAGACAGTAAGACAATGAGGAGCTGTTAGCATGAGTCTTTAGGCTTGTGTAAAGGTGAAATAATCTATAAAACAGCCCCCTTGTATCCTTTCCCTTTTCAAATTATTCCTTACTTAAAACAGATTTTAAATACATTTATGGATGGTAATTCAGAAGGAAATTCAGGTTTATTATCCATGGATGACATGAAGAATCCACTCCAGACATAGAATTAACAAATATATTTCCTTCTTCAAAACTGGGATGTGATCCCACCTACCCTCTCCCAATCCAAAGAATCAGACCCCTGGTGTCTCAACTCCAGGAAGAACAAGGCTTTTAGGTTCCCCTGCAGAGGCTTTAAGACTCAGAGACGAAACTCTTGGATTTTGCTATGTAGTTTAGCCACCATCCTGAGCGACCAGAGGTACCTCCGTACCTGTTGGCATCTCTTCTCCAGAAGCTGAGCTGACTGCGGCGCAAAGAGCAAACCTTCAACTCTCATCTCCTGGCAGACGCTTGTGAGGCTGCATAGTGCTCGTGAGGCCAAGCATGCATTTGCAAAACCACACAGTGTGCCTGCAGAGGCTGCTCCTTCACCAGCCAGGAGGCAGTTGAACATGAAGGACATGGGCAAGGCAAAGCACTTGGTCCTGGGGCTCTGCAGCAGCGTGTCGTTCTCGGAAGACATAGCCAAAGCCCTGTTCTGTCGTGGCCATGTAAAATGAAGCAAGGACACTTCAAGAACCACTCCTGAGCTTTGTTTCAGCTCTTGTGTAACTCTGCCCTAATGGGGGGCCTGCACCACCAAGCCCCCTGTTCAGCTCTGGATGCCAGACCTGGCTGGAAGTGCAGACCTCAGCTCTAAGCAAACATTCCCATCTCAGCCAGAATTAAAACCTGCATTATTTCAGAGCAATTTCTGTGTTTTGTTTCTTTTTGTCACAAACCACCACTTCTTTTCCTGAAACAAACTGCAATTCTTCCTTACTTTGGAATTTCCCACAGCACCAAAAAGGCCAACTTCTGCTGACCCCTACTGCAAGCTGCTGTTGTATAAAGCTGTTGGTAACACTAGGTGGTTGATGTGAGCAAAGTGAGGTTTGTAGAAGGAAGTTTTTAAAAACCAGCTGACACAGAATGAAAAACCAAGATGCTTGGAGAGCTTTTCTGCTTGTAGAAAAGCATCTCAGCGAGTCCTTCACTTCCAGGTTTTCTTCGATGATTGAGATATCAAACAGCTCAGCTCTCCATCCACTGTGTTGTTGCTTTTCCCACCAATGTCTCTTGTTGTAGCAAAAGATACAGTCTATTGCTGCAGGTAAAGTCTAGCTGATAAGGGCTTTTCTCAGCCTGTAGCAGACATTATCCAGGATACAAAAACTGAGCTATAAGGAATAAATTAGTAGGAATGGATCGTGATAGTCACTAACTGCAGCTTTTGGAGGAACTCCAGGGCATCTCCTCCATTGAGAGACAGTTATTAGGGGCTTCTCAGCTGAAATAAATTGGTAGCATTTTTTCTGACTTAAACAGAGCCCTTCTGATTCCTAACAGATGGCAACCTGTCCTTTTTTTATCACATTCATATTCTGTTGTCTTTCTGCTGGGGAAAAAAAACCCAAAACAAATCAGGGAGCTGAGTCACTTAAATCGTATAAAAGTAAAAATAATTTTGTGGAAATAAATGGAGGAAAAAAAGCATAAAAAAGATAAAAGCAGTGCCCATAAAACTAGAAATCTTTCTCAATCTGTAAAAATATGAAGTATAAGAGCTAGTAGCACTGTACCTGTGCCTCCCTGGACTTAGAAAGAAATTCTAAGGCAGAGGAATTGCAACTAGATGATCTTTAAGGTCCCTTCCAACCCAAACCATTCTATGATTCTATGGCTTCAGGTATAATGCAGTTCCTTAGACCAGATACACATTGTAGGAGACACCCTAAGATCCAGAATGATTAGCTTTGATAGCCATCCTGTTTGGCAACAGATCACCCTGCCCATGCCCTTCAACAGCAGTGCTGTGCTGGTCTATCCAGGTTAATGAATCTGTGTCTGTTGAAGTTTTGCAGTATATCTATAGATTTTATTGATTTTTTTAGATCTGTAAGTACAGCCGTAGGGAAAAAAAAGGCTTGTGAGCCAAGAGATTTGTCTGTTTTTTTGCAGTACGACCAGATTTGACAAGAGCCCTGGACCCATTGTGCCTGCAGTGACTCTGCAGAGGGGAGCAGGGTGCAGGCTGTGTGCAGTGGTGATGGTTTGCTATAGGTGGCACGCTTGAACAGGGCTAACCCCTGCCTTCCCTCAGCAGCCCAAGAGATCCCTTGCAAGGTCCCCTGATAGACACAGCTCTTCCAAAGGGAGTATTAGATGAGCATCTGCTCTTCAGCAGGCAGATGCATCCACAATTACACCAGCAGCAGATAAGCAGGGCTGCTGGGAAACCAGATTTGATCAGGTCTTACATGTGGCTGTAGGCGAGCCCTGGCCCCTTGTGCTGTTTGTGGGGCACTGGGGTGCTGGTGGTGAGCTTTTCATCAGTGCTGTTGGGATGAGATCTTTCTTTCTCTGCTCCCCTACTTGCCTCAGGCTCTCTCCATGGGCCCCTGCAAGAGCTGGTCTCCCATCCAGTCTGAAGCTCCATCACACCAGCCTGGGACTGGCCATCTTAATGCTGTCTCACCTCCTCTTCCCTGCTGCCTTCAGATTGCCTCCGTCTAGTGTGTGTGAACACTGAGGCAGGGACAATGCAAGCAGCACGTGTTGTTACAAGTCAGACTTTTTCAGCTTTTCTCAATCCCTTGCCCAACATCTTGTTGAAAAAGTGCACTGCTTCTTGTCGTGAGTAACAGTGGATTTTAAGAATCTTTACCTACAGGTGAATCTCATAATTTTACCAAAAAATTGAAGCTATTGTTCAGTAATAAATGTGATAATTCAGTGGGTTGATATAGCTTTGAATTTTACCTATTAAGGTTTTACATTCAGAGATTAGTAGGAGTTATTTTTAGTATGTGACACTCATTCCCTCCATAAAGACATTTCTGGAATGGAAGTGAGTTTCATTCCTCCCCTACTCCCCTCAGTCACTCTCAATGAGCCTCTGCAGGACTTAATCTCCTATCCAGTCTGGAACTCCATCACACCAGCCTAGTGCTGGCTGTCTTGCTGTTGCCTCACTTCCTCCTTCCCTGCTGCCTTCAAACCACCTGTCCAGGATGTTTCTGGTACCCATGGTCTTCCCCAGGCAGTCAAGTCCTGGAAGGTGCATGAGAGGCTCTAAGCACTAGCTGTATCTGCATGTGCAATTTATGGTTCAGTTTCTGAAGCTGCACTGAAAACTTGGCAGCAACGGTGTATTTTCAGGTACACTTGAAATGAAAATATTTGGGGTTTATTCTTACTGAAAAAGTGAGAAAAACACCCATATGTTTAGGACCAAACTGTTTCATGGGGGGAGGCAGAAGGGCACTCCAATTACCCGGTGGTGTTCTCATTTCTCAAAGTGCAAACATCATTTTCAAGCAAAACCGCAAGGGTTTTGAAGAAAGGCAGGCCTTGCATTTAGAAGATGAAATCTTGCAAGCTGACTTTTCACAACATTTTCCTTTTTTTTTTCTTTTATTTATTTTTATTTTCCAGCTGATAATATTTGCTAAATGCTCCCCACCCCCGCAACTTCCCCGAAGGCTGCTGGAAGTGACTCAGCCACGCACAGGGCTGACAGGGCAGGGCTGTGGCTGGGCAGTGGCAGATGTCGCTGACTCAGGGTGGGTGCTGCCCCATCGCCTCTGCCTGCCCAGGCCAGAATGGCACCCTCTGGAGTGGAGACCCCTTCTTCAGGCAGGTGAAGACCACCCTGGCTCCGTGGGAGGTGCAAGGTGCCCTTGTTCCAGCATCCAAGCCATGCATCCTTGTGCCTCACTGGCCTTGTCTGCAACTTGCCTCTGGGCAGAAGGAGTGATAAATTGTTGCCTGAAGCTTCTCTGGGAGAATCTTGCTCACAGAGTTTCCAAAGAGAAGGAATCTCAAATGAGAGGCACCACCTGCCCAAGCCTGATGGACTAAAGTGTTATGTTTTTGCTTGAATTTTAGATAAGAAGATAGCAGGTCCTTTCATTACAGCTCCCCCACCAACAGCCACTTTCACACTCTATCTGATAATAAACACATACCATGATAACATGATAATTAGGTTTCAACATTCGCTTTCTCAAAGACACCCTGATACTTACCCTATCTTGGTTTTGCACCTGGGCGTATCCACATTGCTGATTAACACTAAAATTCTTAAAATACTCTAATTTATTCTTATAATAAGAAATTAAATTATTCTTGACATTCTTTAAAATTATTAAAAATGTTAATGAATTATTCTTAAAGATGTTCTTAAATATCTCCATAAGGCAGGTGATAGAAGAACACAGAAAAAGCAGAAAGAGGTAAAAGGATTATGACAAAACTGTTGTCATTAAGGCTTTATTTACCATGTAAGGACAGTCCCTTGGCTACAGTGATACTTCTAAGATAACAAGTAAATAACCCTGCTAAAAGTCAACTGGAGTCAAGTGGAGGAGAGATTAGACAAACCAATTAAATACTTTCTGTGAATATCTAGTTACCAAACTGAGTGTCACGTTACAGCTTGTAACGCTGTACTGGGTTTGTGTGGCCAGGTTTTGAGGGGGGAAGGGGGCTACAGGGTTGGCTTCTGTCAGAAGCTGCTAGACGCTTACCCCCACGTCCTGCAGATCCAATGTCAGCCGGCTTCAGGACGGACCCGCCGTTGGCCAAGGCCGAGCCAATCAGGAGTGATAGTAATGCCTTCATGGTAACATATTTACGAAGGGAAAAATAAGTTGTTGGGCAGATGACAACTGCAGCTAGGGAAGAGCATAGTGAAAACATGTGAACAACAATGTAGACACCAAGGTCAGTGCAGAAGGAGGGGGAGGAGGTGCTCCAGGCACCGGAACTGAGGTTCCCCTGCAGCCCATGGTGAAGACCATGGTGGAGCAGGTTGTCCTCCTGCAGCCCATGGAGGAGACCACGTCGGAGCAGGTGGATGCCCGAAAGATGCTGTGACCCCGTGGGAAGCCCATGCTGGAGCAGGTTTTCCTGGTAGGACTTGTGGCCCTGTGGTGGACCCATGCTGGAGCAGCTTGTTCCTGAAGGACTGCACCCTGTGAAGAAGTGACCCACAGGACAGCAGTTTCGTGAAGAACTGTTGCCTGTGGGATGGACTTACACCGGAGAAGTTTGTGCAGGACTGTCTCCTGTTGGAGGGACCCCACAGGGAACAGGGGAAGGACTCCTCTCCCTGAGCTGTGGCAGAAACAACAACTGACCATAATCCCCATTCCCTGTCTCTTTACACCACTGGGGGGAGGGGCTAGAACTTGGAAGGAAGGAGGGGTGGGGGAAGGTGTTTTTAAGATTATTTTACTTCTCACTCTTTTGCTCTGATCCTGTTAGTAATAAATATAATTAATATCCCCATTTTGAGTCTGTTTTGCCCATGATGGTGATCAGTAAGTGACCTCTCCCAGCTCTTAACTCATGAACCCTTCATTTTATTTTCTCTCCTCTCTCCAGTCGCAGAGGGGATTGAGAGAGCAGCTTTAGTGGGTACTCAGGGTCAACCCACTACAAACACCAACAAAACAAAATTTAGGTATTTTTGTTTCAATCCTTCATCTAGGATTTTATGGGACTGTCCCTGGAGGTGTCTGAGCAGTAGGGTATAATTCTGCTCTTTTATGCTGAAAGAGCAAGGTCTACCTTTTTTTAGTGATGGCAGAAGAAAAATGACAAAGTTTGCACTCTGGCTTGTATATCCTTATCAGATGTAATGGAAGTTCAGAAATTTAAGTACAGGCAAAAAAGATGGGGAAACTCTGCCTGTGCCCACAGCACACGGCAGGTTTGACTCTTCTGGTTTTCTTGAAAGCTCTACAGCTTAGTGTAGAGATCTTCTGATATCTGGCAGATTAAATATGACTAATCGTGGAAGTGGTTTTCCTGAGTGTAGGTTGATTTTGTTAATATCTCTCTACCTCAAATGGCAAAGAAATGCTTTGAAGAAAGCATGTTTGTTAAAGTTTTGAGTTTATTTCCACTTTGGAGCTGAAGAAAGCTTTGACCCTAGGGAGGCAGGGACCTCTCCGATTAAAACCAGGATTCTCAATCCCAGTACAGCTGTGGCAGAGAGTGAACAAAACTCCTAAAATAGCTGCAGGTTTACCTCTCCTGCTACAAAGAGCCAGCCAAAAATAAAGCCACACCTTGAAAAAAACACTACCAAAGCAGCCTCTGCAACTCTCCTTCTTCAAAGTCTCTGCATGGAGTTTTAGCTGCACAGCTTAAACTGGTGTCTAGCTTTGCCAGCAATCACTGAGCACCCTCCTTTGTTGCTTTAGCACAGGCCATCAGAGACAGGAATTTGAACTGTTGGGAAAAAGTTATGAAGCTTTGTCTAACCATACACAAAATGGGTGGTTATAAGCTGATCTAGCTAAAGCACTAGAAAACCATGCAAGTGAAATCTCAGTTTGATTTAAGTCTGGTTTCATTTATTCATGTATTTCTGTATCAGCTTCATGCCTTCCTCCCATCAAACTAAATTAATATAAGACTTTTATATCACCTTCAGTGTAACCATTTGCATACAAGTTACTCTAAAACCTGCTTTTAAACTGTCTTGAAGAAAAAACACCCCACTCATCTTTTCTAGAAACTTAGTCAAAGCATAACTGCATGTTCCTGGAGCAGGGACTAGTACATTTTTTTTTTTGCTTCCTGCACTTTTACTGAAGTCATCATGAAACCGAGAAACAGACTTAGCTGAAATATTGCAATTTCCCCATTTGTCCCCCCCCATCTATTTTCCCCAGGTGCCAAAGATGGCAGAGTTGACTTGTACTCTGTTTAGGGGACATTATGAGGACCTGACAAAGTGCAGCAATGGGTTGCTGTCAAAACCATATTTCACTTATCCTTTTTTGCTCTCCTCTTCTGCCTGGGCAGTTAAATAAACTGGGGATGAAATCAGATTTGGAAACACCATTTTCATCTTTCTTCCTGAATTTTTGTTGCCAGAGGTTTCTTGCTCCTGGCCTTTGGCAACTACTCAGGTGATGGGAAAGGCTGTTCTGCAGGGTAGAGTCGATTGCTTGGCTGAAATACACATGGTGCCTGCAGTGGGGTCTCTTCTCTTGCCCGTCCTGGGATGTGTGAGGCTGTGTATGCAGGGCTGGTAATAGTGGACAGGGACAGCTGCACCCAGAGCTCACACATCTGACCAACCCCTCTTCTTTAGGATGGCTCCTTACAAGGTGGTATTTTGGAGGAAAGGGTGTCATGGGAGCCTGGGTGGTCCAGCTCTGGGTGGTGTCTGGGAGCTTGCCCAGACCTCTCAGAGCAGGGCTGCAGAAGGTGGTCATGCACCCTTGAGCAATGTGACCCTATGGAGGGGTCTTATGCCATTCCAAATCTGCAGGGTTGGGTAGCTCAGCCACTAGGGACACCTTAACCTCTGCTGGCTGGAGTTCAGGATTGGAGATGATTGGAAAATAGAGACTATTCTCAGCAAATCACAGTTTCCTGGTGATAGCCACAAAGTTGAAACCTTAGGTAAGAACGACCTGCCCATTAAAACCTCTTAGGGTTGCAATCAGTTCTGCTTGTGGGATAAGGACAAGGAACAAATCACTGTGGTCAGTGGTGCACTCCTGTGGGTAAATTTAACCCTGTGATTCTCTGATCTGCTGAGATGCAACGGGAAAAATGAAAAGGGAGGAGAATTACCCAGGAGTTAACAGGCATTCTGCTGTGGAATTGGAGCCATTATGATGAACAAAAATATATATTCTTAATTTTACTTTTTCAAAAATAAAACCAGGCAGGGGCAATGTGGGCAGGGACAGTCTGGACCACAATGCATCTTCCCTCGCAGTGCTTCCCTCGCAATCTTAGCTCTGGTCCTTTCCTTTCCTCACACTGTTTTGCAACCTCTGCTCCTTGTTGCACTCTGTGCCGCAACACAAACTGCGCTGTGATGACGATCAGAGTCTAATGCATGATGGTGAACATCCAAGACACTTAAATAGGATGGGTTTTGGAGTGAGGACCTCAGGCCAGATGCTGGTTCCAAGTCCAGCTACTTTACCTCAGAAAACCGGTTTTGTTGGCTCTGTGGAAAACACTCCAAAACAAGAGCAATGCTACAGCACAGGCCTTGCTGTAGTTGTCTCAGGTTGTCCCATCTCTTCCTCCTCAGTTAATTTTGACCACTGGAATCAGAGCTGGAAGCCTCCATGTCCTGTTCATCCTTGGGGCTGTGATTGGATCCTAGTGATAGTGTGAGCTGAAATTGTCCCCAGAAGGGAAAGCTCCTGCAAAGATTTCCCTAATTAATCTCTTCCTGAGATACCTCAGCTTATTTTTTAACACTTCCTTGGAGAAAATAACATGTCTTAAGGGTGCCAAGAAACTACACTGCAGAACGAGCAGCTGAGAGTGAGGTACAAGGCAGGAAGACAACAAACTTGGTCCGAGGTAGATGGGGGGAGTTTGACTTGCTTACAGGATTATTTGCACCCTTGGCTGCCATGACCTGGCTCAGATTCCCTGTCCTCTGATGAGCACCACTCATGGGCAAGTCTGGTCTTCATAGTACTTTGCCTACATAACTTTGGAGAGCTAGAGGGCAATGGGAGAAAGCGTGTATGTTTTGGAAGATTTCTCCTCTTTCCTGGAGATCATGTGAGGAGGAACTCTGCTAGTAGCAGAGCAGAAAGCATGTCACCAGCTCTGCAGATCCAGGCAGCAACACAGCTGTGATGCCAAAAATGGAAGTCAGGGCACATAGTCAAATAGGTTTTGCACAAAGGGGAACCAGGTGCTCTGGATCCAGATCCTGCTCTCGGTTTACCGCAGGTAAAATTAAGGGTTAGGTGGTTGCAGAAGACCAGTTCCATGCCCAGCCAGTGATGCTGGCAGCAGAGCTTGGTTTCTTGGGTCAGCGTGGTGCAGCAGATGAGGAAGAGGTGCTGGAGCACCTCAGGGCACAAAAAAAGAAAGATCTGCTCAAGCGTGGTCAAGGCTAAGAAGCGTGCAAAATGTTCATCCTCACTGCCTGCTTTCTGTTTCCTTATCAGTGCTGCACTGCCCATTCTGCCCTGTACTGGCTGCCTGTGGCCTCCCTAGATCTCCCCTCAACATGCCATGAGCTTGTGCTCCTGTTGCTTCACTTTCTTTACCCAAGTTCATTGCTCATTTCAGATCTTTGCCTTTGCAATTCATGGCTAATGGGCTACCCGGGATGACAGAAAAGAGGAGCAAAGATCTCTTTGACTCCTCTGCTGAACCCATGTTAATGAAAGCAGACAAACACACAGCTGTGTGCATGAGTGAGGGGCTGGCAGGGGAGTGGCTGTGCTCAGTGGACTGGCAGGTCGTGTTGTGGAGACATCCCTTGCTGGAGGGCTGTGGGCAGCGGAGGCTGGTGAACCCCAGAAGAGGTGCTATCAGCATATGCTGTCTGTATCTCTCCTCCTTCTGCTCTTCCTGGGGCACTTTTATGCCCCTTACCATCCTCTGCTTGAGGCTGCCCCTGATATCCCATGGTGGTGTCCAGCAGAGACAAAAGGGGGGTAAATGGGACACAGGGAAAGAGGCTGTGTAAGGGGGAGAAACACCTAACTTGTAGTTGTGTGGACTGGAGAACCCATACTGTGCTTCTTACTCCGGCATTGCTCCAACATGGAGCATTTTCCCCATTTTAATGGTGTACCGTGAAATCCGTAGGCACTCTAGGACCCCATCTCACAATTAGAGACAGAGAAGCTGGGTGACAGCTGCAGCAGTCAGGAAGGCAACAGCCCTCATATATTGAAACACACAGAAACACTCTCTAGAAAACTGGATTGTATCTGCCTATTTGGTAAGGGGAAAACCTCAATGCCCAAAGGCAACAAGTGTTGTCCCCATGCCAGCTTCCAGCTCCCACCATCTGGGCATCCCTACAGCCCCAGGAGCCAGCAGCTGCTGCCCCACACTGCAGCACTGAAAGCTGCTCCCTCAAGGGCTCCTGCACGGATCCCACTAAAGTGTGTGCTGCTGGCTGAGGAGGAGGAGGACACTGAAGCAGAACCGAACTGGGAGGTAGGTAATGCTCACAGGGATGGAAATTTGCTTTACCTACCTAGCATTGAGGAAAACTTGCCCAAAATCTGGTGCTTTACTACAAGGGGACTGGTGTAGTATTTTATCTTTAGGACAGCCTGCTGTTTTCCTTCTGACACTTGCCTGTTTTTTTCGGACTCTGGGAAGCCTAATTGCTGCTGCACATCTCCTCCTCCTGCAGCTGTGTTTGCACTGTCTTGGAAGTGACTATGTTGAAAGTTGGTCAGTCCTTCACCCCTGGCTTATCCCCTTATTTTTGCATCCATAGCTCCGGGTGACGGTGACTTGGTGCATCTGTCAGCTCTGCGGTGCTTCTCACCTTCTGTAATCCAGTTCCTAGTGCCTGTGTCAGAGATGAGAGAGGATTTGAAACCCAGGCATGCTGGGGATGTTTTCAGCTCAGGTGCTGTGTCTTCACACTTTAGTGACAGCCAAAGGGCTGATCCTTTCTCACCTGTCTAGGTCTCTGCCAACACTTCAAATGAAGTGTAAGACCTGTGTGTCCCTGATTGCTAGCAGGGTTAACTGCTTTTTATGGCAGCATGATTTTCTCTCTGTGAGCAGCAATTCCCTGCCTCCTACTCTCACACCACAGGTAAACCTCCTCTTTCAGTGCACCATCCACAACACTGCAGCCACGATGGAGCCAGAGTGGGATGTCAGGGCAACAGCAGGCAGCAGCTGCCTGCCCAGCCGCCTCTCTTCCCCATGGTCTGCTGCTCAGCCCTGCACCACACGGTGAGCCAGTGGCTTTGCTGATGCTGCTGAAACCTTTTTGTTTGCTGGAAGATTGGATGCCCTTTCATTTTTCATTAGATTGATTTTTAGCCAGAGCAGGCAGACCTCCCTGCTGTGCCCCTTGTAATGCATGCTTCAGAACAGCACAGCCGTGCTGAAACAGGAGCTGTATTAACTGTAGTTGTGGCTGTGTTTCATTAGACCAACCTCCCTAAATCCTTTCCAGGTAAGTTTTTTACTGGTTGTGTGCATACCCAAAAGCCTATGTAAATTTATTTGCTGAAAAGTTTCTTGGAGGACCACCAAACACCCTTGGGATCAACAGTTTGATGGAGGGTGCTGAATGCTACTTCTGATATGGTTCTGTAACACCTGAAGGACATTTGTATGATCCTGCTGGCCATCAGCACCCTCAGACCATAGTTTAAGATTCTAGACATAAGATAAACTAAAAACCAACTTTGTATTAAAAGTAAGACTGGATGTCAGGCTTGCAGATGATTCCCAGGGCTGAATTTTTAACACAAGTGATTCAATGACCCCTTTTTTGTCACAGGTTTTTAGAGAGCCTGGAGACAAGTATGTAATTTTCCTTTTCACTTCCTTCTTTTGTGCAATAGAACAGTAAAAAGGTGTGTTTTAAACCAAGCTTAACAGTGAGGCCATAAGTGAAATCATGATGGGAGCACACTCGTATTTTTGAATAGCATGCCGCACTGGGAAGTACATTGCATGTTAACCTCCTGTAGTATATGTGGTCAGCTGCTGTTTGATGTCTTAGAATAATTATTCACATTGCAAAGGGCAAAGAAAACCCCAGAATGTTACGCATCTTTCTTTTTTTATAATGTGATTTCACTTTTCTGCCTTGGACTGTGGATCTATTTTGTTACATTACAGAGGAGAATTTCTGTTTTAATTTTGCTTTCAATTTTCCCAAACTGAAGTGAGACATAGCAGGAACAAAGGAGGGTTGTTCTGTTCCATCCCAGCTTGCAGCGATTATCATTGGTAAAGTGAGGCGCAAAGACTTCCCAGTGCTGACTGCCCCCACCTACGCTCTGAGCTCTTCTTTAAAGAAAGCTAACACTGGGAAGGGTTTCCCAAGTTTGGAATCACCAGCTTTACACATATTTGATAGAATAAAGATGAAGCAAGCAGAGAGCACCTTGGGTTAAGGAAACATAAACACTCAGACCACTTTTTTTGTTGTTGTTTTGGACCTTATTTGAGATTAATTCAAGAGCTTTCTTTTTCTTCTAAGATTCCCTAAAGCATTGTGGCTCCACTCTTGGCTTTGGGATTTCTCGGATGTCCTTTGCTCTGTCCAAGAAATGTGCACATGTTACTATTATTCTTGTCTATAAAAGCTGGTCTTGAGATAGGTCCTGCTCAGAAAGATCCTTAAAAGATTAATGAAACTTTTGACCTTTTACTCTTCTGCCTGCCATCTTATAAGGTAGGAAGTCTTGATGGTCCTTGGAATTATTGAAGGATATCAGAAAGCAGTCAGCAAAAGAAAATCTGTGTGTCGTAAAAGGAAATGTAGATTTCAGCTATGCAGTGGCAAAAGTTCATCTGTTTTATCCCACTCATTTGAAACCCACACCAGAAAAACATGAAGCTACATTTTGGCAATGAGAAGGAAACTTGAACCATGCGTCTGCATGCCAGAAAGTAACTCCTCCTGCTCTTCAACCCAACTTCTTGCTGGATGTGGTATTTTTCAAAACATTTTGGGCTGTATCTATTATCTTCATTGAGCTATGCATGTCCATCCCCAGCCCACAGGAAAGGAGGATGGTGTAGGTGGTGGGAACAGGAGCTCTGTTTTACCCTGACCAGCCTAAGACACCCTCCCTGCTGCTATGATGAAGAGGGAGCAAGAAGGGCTGATGCAAAAAGCAAACTCCTTTCAGTGAGTGCAAGGTCAGCTGTGCTGTGGCCGAAATCACGTTTGCCTCCTCAGGCTGTGGTGTGAGGAATGCCTCCCCTCTCCCTCACTTTCCTCCCTGACTTCATCCTGTCCTACCAGTGTTACTGCTGGCAAACCTTGGCATGTCTCTCCGTAAGCAGCAGGGGCTTGATTACTTGCTTGTTCTCTCAAGCAGCACCACGCAAGATCAGGAGAGAGTTTAAATATGGTGAGAAGTGATCCCTGCAGGTTCAGTACTTGCACTGCTGCCTTCAGCCTAGGACAAGCTGGGAGTATCTGCTAAACAGCCTGTCCTGCTTGCTCCTGATGTGTCTGGATGACTTGCTGGGTCCATGCTGAGGTGCTGAGCACTGGCCTTCCCTCTGCCACAACACATGGCTCAGCACAGCAGCTGTGCTTGTTTGCAGTGGCGTGGATGGTGGACGTGCCTGGTGTGGACAGCGTGGGTCTTTGGTGTTGAAAATGAGCTCCCAAGAGCCTACAAGTGCTACAGCTTTGTAGAGACCTATGTCCCTGGCTGTCTTGACCAGCAAAGTTTGAAATTTCTTTCTGATACCAGTAAAAAGCCCCCCCAGGCTGAACATACAATCACTGGACAAAAGTGTGTTAAGTGTCTGTATTCTGCTCTGTTAGCCTTACTTTCACCGTTGTAAGCTTGACCCATGAGCTTCCAGCTTTTGCCAATGCCATCATGATGCCCTCATTGCCAGGCCCTTTGACTCACCATCTCTCCTAGAGCGGGTTGAGTGAACCTTGAGGTTTTCAACACTTTGGGTATCTTGCACATTTCCTGCGAAAGGTGGCAAAAAAAATGTGTTTCCTGAGATGAACTAAATTAAAAAGAATAGTTACAAAAAGTCAGACAAAAGAACCTAAAAACCCAAGAAAAATAATAAAGCTGCTCATCAGCTTCCTGTTTACCAGCAACTCAGATAAAGATTTATCAGCAGCATTGCCAAGCTCTCTTCGCACCTCCTCTCAAACCACAGCAGTGTAGCAGGTGTGTGTTACCCTAGCAAAACCTCTTTTCATGCCCCTGGTGAGGGCAGAAGCCTGAAGGAAGATGTGAAAGACAAAACAATGCTACACAAATGCCTGCTTTGAGATTGTAGCCACTGTGGTCTGTATGGGAAGCATCAGCAGGATGGGACCATTGCCCAGATTTTGGTATGTGATTGCTCTCGTGCTGAGAGCAGTGTGCCAGTGGCTGGCTGGCTGAATTCAGGGTCCCTGAGACATCAACCAGTCCTAAACCACACAGACTTCCCTGTTTTAAGAGCATAGTTTCATGTGTTGAAAACCTTTTTCCTTTTAAAATCTGATAAGCATCTGGAGTTGCTTCTACAGGAGACTCCTGTGGCAAAAAGGAAGCTGCACTCAAGAGACAGACATGGGCGCCAGTGCCCACATGAGAAGTTTCCCATCCTGAGGCCCCACGATTCCTCACAGCCACTGGAATGGCATGGCCTGAGGCCAGCTGAGAGGCAGAAGTGGTGCAGCCACTGCAGTGTGGCAGTGAGCCCTTGCAGGAGTACCACTGGCACCCAGTTGCGGGAAGGCACTGGGCTTGCACCTGGGAACAAGTCTGGTGATCTGCACCACTTGCTGCTGCTGCTCTCTGAGGGTAGATAGTGTGAATGGTCTCAAGCCCAAACCCTGACAGGAACCAGCCTAATCACTTAACTAAGTAGCTAATTAAGTGCCCTTACCCATGCCCAAGCAGCATCTGGTTTATCTGCATTCACAGAAACAAAAAGTTGCACAGAGTCAGGCAGCATGGCTGTGGTGGGAAGCATCCTGCCTGGTTTTTCTGCTGGAGCTCACAGAATTCCCACCTGAAGGGTCAATGAGCCTTGAAAAGAAAGTCCTGAGCATCAGAAGGAAGGTCTTTTGTGCTTTTCAGTGGTCTCTGACCGGCATTGCCTGTCTGGGTGCTAGGAGTATAGCTATGCTCTGCCTGGGCTGGGCAGGCTGGAGCAGCTGCAACTGGATGCTGCTGGTGCAGGATGACCCAGTAGTGGTGGTGGTGGCTAGTGGCAACCTTTGCTCCAAGCCAGTATTGTCAATGCCAAGGTCTGGTGGTGAGCACTGGGCAGACACACAGCACAGGAAGCCCTGATAATCTGGTGGGGAACCACCAGCTTGTGCCAGAGAGGGAATTATGTGCCAGTCAGTGTAATTACAGTTGCTGGAAAGCACTAGAAGCAATAGGCTGGCTGCAAGAAAATAAAAAGAATAGGAACTGATACTGATCTGCCAAGAGGCAGCTATGTCAAACCAGCCTCATTTTCAGCCTCATGCCAGCCAGACAAAGCAGTGGTATTCCATACCTCAGAGCTAGCAAGCTTTCTGAGCACCTGAAACAACCTTCATGTGGGTGCACAGGTGGTCAGACAAACTCCTGAGCAACCACCGCTGGACAGGAGAGCTGCCTAGAAGGATCCTGCATCCAGGGCTGTGCCCTGCCCTGGCACAAACCAGTATTTGCTTCTCTTTGCTGCTCTGGATGAAGGTCTTGTGCGTGATTTTTCTATTTTTACACATGCCACCACCTTGGGAAGGGGTGCAAATGTACTGGGGAACAGGATGGTTTCTCAAATTGACCTTGACAGGCGAAAAAGCCTGGCAGTGATGGGCTGCAGTGCATTAAGAACAACTGCCCACTTCTGCACATGGGCAGGATCAGATGAGGCCACAAACACAGTATCAGAAGGGCAGCACTTCTGGAGAATAGGATCTGAGGCTGACATCCAGCGTAAGAGAACTGTGAGTCACTAGTTCTACATGATTGCAAAAGGAAACAGCTACCCCAGGCAAGTGAATCTTCCAGTCTACTTTGCCAGTTTTGGGCACTGTAATGCAAAAAGGATTAAGGAAAACTGGACAGTCACCAAAAAAGAAGAGTGGCTAGTTTTAACAATTTAGAAAGCATGACCTAAAAGGAAAAAATATGGGTTATGAGCTGTTAAGATTGAAGGAAAACATGATATTAGAATATTTTAAAGCAGCTAGAAGTAATTATTCCTCCATGGATAAGGTAAATAACTGACTCAAATTATACCAGGAGAGTTTTAGATTAAGTATTAAGACAAATTTACTAGCAGTGAGTCTGGAGAAGCACTGAGATGGTTTGTAAGGAGAAGCTGGGGAGAAAGCAGTGGCTTAGGAGCAGGCTGAACAACAGCATAGCAAGAGTAACAGTGGGACAGGACACTGCCCCTGCCTTCAAGACAGGGGACATATGATCTCCCAGTGTTTCATGCAGCCCTGTCTTCTGTCATTTTCTGTTCTAACTGGTTGCATCTTTCTCTGTTCTCCCTCCTTAGGCAAAGTACTGTCAGATGCAAATCTAAGAGGTTCCCATGCAGTGGTGAATGGAAGGTTTGAGACAGCAAAGGGTTAAAAATCTAAGTGCTCTAGGGTGAGGAAAAAAAGCATCAGGTAAGGGACAGATGGGGAAGATTTTTGTTCTCAGAGACTACATATGCAAGAGATGTATTTGTTTACTTCTTTCTCTCCCACAATTACCCTGTTGTAAAGCATGAGTGAGAAAATTCCACTCACTGCTGACACCACTATGAATGAGTTACTGTGCTGGGAGTTTTGCAACGCAGAGATTTCTGCTAGGGTGAAACTAAGCGATTGTGCAAGGCTGCAGCTGTCAAAGCCATAATCCTTGTGGCGTGAAAAGTAAAGCGTGGAGCAGAGTGAGCTGGTCCAGACCTTACCAAACACCTCCAGCTGCTTCTCCTATACAAACTCACCAACAGTTTTTGGAGGACTCTCTGGCTCATAGCCTTTTTTTTTTTTGCACTGAGCATCTGCTGCAGGAGAGAAAGCCAAAAAAATGCCTAATAGGTTTTTCCTGTGCACACTTGTACGTGTCTGCAGACACAAACACTTTGTTACTGTAAAACAACTCCACTTTGGTGGAGGGTGTCAATATTTTTGCTGACCAAGCCAAAAAGAAAAATAAACATTTCTGCCTACTATCAGCAGAACAGACACATCTTAGTTCTACTGGAAAATTTTTGAAGCTTTTTAGTCTGCTTGTTTTTGAGGAAGAAGAGTTAGAAAAGGAGGTTTTGTTTAAAAAAAAAGCTATATTTGAAAATGACACATTTAAAAATTAAAAATAGCAGTGTTTTTCTGAAACTTGTCAGAATAAAGTACTATGACTCTTCCTTATTTTTCTTTGCTTGATTTGGAGGGGAAATCTACTCCCAAACAGCTTGGAACTTTCAGAGATATTTTAGTCAACTAAATATACTTTTTTGATGACAAAAAAAAAATCTCACGTGGTCACAAAATCTCACCCAACCTCTTTGTACACAGGCATACAAATATATTATCCCCATTGAGAAAAGCAAAAGATCCATTCTGCCATGTGGCACATTTGTACCTCTACACTGGTAGAAGTGTAGAGGTACAATCATCTGAATAAACAATTTTGATCAAGGTGATGCAGTCCAACTAAGATGGTGTGTTGATAACTAATGCTGGTAGACCCAGACATCATGACAATAACTGAAACATGTAAGGATTCCTCAAAAGACAGCTCCTATGTGGTGTTTCATCCTGTACCTCATAGGTCCCTTCCCGCCTTGGGCACCCAGGTCTCAGTGTCCCCCTTGCCCATCCCTGCTGCCCTGAGAGAGAGGAGTGCAAGAGGGAGAGTGCTGCAGCTGGGTTAGAGCAGTTGCTGCTCCATGCAGGCAGCAGAGACACCTGGGAGAGAGATGTTGGGGCAGAGGGATAGTGAGGAGAAGGAATCTGGGATGGGACATTCATCAAAGTTCTACCTGCCACGCTGCTCTCATGCTGCAGAAGATGTTCTCACCCTGACCCCCCACTTTTACCTTCTCCTGAAAAGCTGAGCTGTCCTCATTGTTTTTCTCATCAACCTTAATGATTGCTGGTATTTTTCAAGGCATTTTAGCTGAGCAACCCAGCAACTCTGAACATCACATAACCCCTATTGCAGTTAATCCTGGTTTTTTTTCCCACTGCTGAACTAACTCTTCCTTCTGCTAATATGACACAGTAAGCTCTCTGAGATGTAAAGTGAGAGCTGATCTGAAAGGGAAAAGCCTCCTTTTGACTAAGAAGCTGCTTTTATTTTGCTGTTAAGGAAAGGCAGAGAAAGCGCTCTTCTCGGATAACAGCACCGGACTTGGCTGGCTCCCACAGCTTTGAGATATGCGGAAGCCGAGCATTGCATTGAAGTAAATGTGTCCTCTGCTTTCCAGCTGGGTGCTATGATAGCAGGCAGATCCAGGAAACACTTAGTCTTTTCTTGGGAAATATCCTACCAGGTAGGGCATCTCACTCTGTTTTTATTCCCATCTTTTCCTAATGCCTTCTACAACAACACCAGAGTCTGTGCCATGGTGTCAGAAAGGTGCCTCCCATCTGCCTTACGGAACAACAAGAGCCATACCAGGGCTCACACTCAGCCTCAGGGCTGGCACTCCTGAGGCCAAAGCAAGTTCTTGCTGGTGGTGTCTTCTGTGGCAACCACAGTTTCCTTCCTGTGTTAAAACTCAGTTCATCTGGACCATCTGTAGGAGCAAGGAGAGGTTTCTACAAGAGCAGGGATAGCAGTTCTGCAGCAGCTAAGCTGGCCATCACCCCCAGGCTGAGGAGCTGCACTGATGGCATAGACTATGGATGGATAGATAGATAGATAGATAGATAGATAGATAGATAGATACTAGTGAGACAAGAAAACTTTCTGGGACTGATGTTAGAGGCTGAGTTAATGTGCATGGGTTGTCTCTGTCACTAGGGAATATTTCTGACTGTAGGAGCTGAGGAAGTGGCCATGCTGTTTGCCTCACAGCAAGATTCCTTTTGATTGTGGCATTTGCCACAGTCTTTCCATTTAACATAGGGCTTCAGAGGAGCATCCCTTCCCTGACCCTGGGACTCCGAGTAATTTGGGGGAGTGGAAGTCTGCATTACTCTGATATGCTGGTCATTTTTGGGCTGTCAGTGTCTTCAACTATATGAAGGGCTGCGTGGGTTTTTTTCCCCATTGAAGCAGAAGATAAAACTGCAGAAACTGCAAGACCAAGTGTAAATATCAGAACACTGGAGTGGCAATGGCAACAGCACAGCTAAAGGGGAAGTGCAAGCAGCATGGTGCACAGACACATGGAGACTGCCCAGTCCTCTCTATCTGTCTGGGGCTGCTGTGGCTGCTTCAGGCTGACCATGACAACCACTGTCAAAACATAAGACAAACCAGAAAGCTCCTCCTACAGCAACATTTTAGCTGCATTTTTAAACTTGAGTGGTGACTGAGGTGCCTGCACCATCCTTTTCACCAAGTGGTGATGCCATATGGCTCTTCTCTCTGGCAGCTCACAGTCCTGAGTGGATGCATGTACCCAAACCCAAACTGGCCACAGGCCAGTGGGCACCAGAAATACCCACAGTCAGTAGTCTCTGGTTTGCTGTAAGGTATTTTTTTCTCACAGGAAATCCCACAAGAGTATGGAGAGACATTGCTAGCATTGGTGTTGGTGACCAGCTAAAACTGATCTGGAGAGACACTGAAAGGCAGCAGTCAGGGCTCCTGGAGAAGGAAGTTCTGGGGTGGATTTTGAATAGGTTCTTAGCAAATAGATCTGAGATGTTCCTGTTCCCCCAGCTCTCACCCAGCACCTTGGGAGCATCTCCAAGGCCCTGGGAGGGACTGCCTGGTGCCCGCTGTCCCCTCCACATCAGGTATCCTCTTCACAAACTCAACTAAGGACCACTTTATACCAGCTGGCTGGCTCTCTTCCCATGGAAGGCTGCTCCGTGGCCCCAGTGCCCCACTAGCGAACTCACTTGAGCCCAAGGGGTAAATATTGCCGTCATGTGGCTGTGCTTTTTGTAAGGTGAGACAACCCTCTTTTTCCTCCGCCCATCTCCTCACTGAGTTGTCTGTATGTAGCAAATGTATCCCTTCCACGGCTTTGCTTTACCAGGCTGAGCCTAGCGCTCTCACACTTCTCCTGCCACCTTGCAGCTTCTCTGTATCTCTTTCTGCTCCCGTTCAGCACTTTCAAGTGCAGGTGACCTTTAACTTCTGTGTTCATATCTTGCCACCTCTTGCTGGTTTACCACATTTTCTGCTTTGTTATCCTCCTCAGGAGAAGTACAAAGGGCTGTGTGTTGGCTTGGCAGAAAATCCCTGTTTGCCTGCATGGCACCTGTATAACTCAGGACGTGGTGATTGCTACTCCCAGACTGAAAAATTGTCGGGAAGGTTACAAGTTATTACAGACTGGCTCATAGCTGACATGAAGAAAATTGCAAGTGTGTGCCTTTCATCCTCTCTCCACCATATATCTTTCTCTGAGCTTCCAAGGGAAGTTTAGCACATTTACAGATTTCAGCACATTACATTTGTGAACACACTAATGGTTATTTGTCTCTACCACCCTGTCAGCCCATGCTCCTCTTGGGTTTCCTCTAGGAGAGTCAGTAGGGCTCAACTTGGGGAGAAGAATAAAATCTGCCATTCTTCCCTGTTCCCCAACCCAGGCATCTCCCATTAGTTTTCATCACCATGATTATCACCATTTCAGTCAACATCATAATTATTATCATTTCAGTTCAGAATTCCACCCCTTGTGCTGTGAATTTTGCCTCCCACCTGTCTTCATACCTGCCAGTCAGAAACAGCACCTTTCCAAAGCCATGTTTGTCATCTCCTAAATCCATCTCCACTTCAGTCCTTTCACTGCTTTTGACAAATCACATCCTCTGCTGCCTTTAACAAATTCTCTTCCTCTGTTTAGAAAAGCTCAGGAGATGGCTGTGTGTCAGGAACACCAACCACCCCACAAGCACTACAGACACATAAACCTTTCTGAAAGCTGAGTAGGTCCAAGGACTCAAACCCATATATCACTTCTCAAAACACAGCAGAGCTCCACTTGGAAATGTCACATTACACTTCAGAATTCTGCTCTTTTCCTCCAAAACACTGGCATCGCCATAAATTTTTTTTTCTCTCTTTTCTTATTACCAAGCTGTTACCCAGATAACCAGCACACTACTCCTTGGTCTGCGCAAAGTACAGCAGCCAGCCATCCTCCAGCCACATCAGTGATCAGGAATGCTCACTTCTATCTTAGCTTTTTTCACTAGAATTCAAGTTCTTTTCCTCACCTTTTAGGTCCTCTGCATCTTCTTGCTTGCTCCAGCTTTCTCCAAAACACACAGCACTTCCTCGGATGTTTTCCTACTGCACTGTTCCAGCTTCATGCCTCACTTTGCCTGACCATGCAGTATTGTGGCTGGTGAAAGTACACAGATGGGAGATTACCCAATTGAAAAAATTGCATTTTGAATGAACTGAAATAATTATGTGCGATCATAATTTATGCAACAGAAAATAACTCATGAAAAAATATAAGATTTTTTCCAATTTTAGAATATGTGTTGATGTTTTAAAATGCAGAAGTATTTTATTATTTTATCCGTTTCATGTCAAATTATTACTTAATTTTTTTATAAGTGTTAATAACTTATGAACCAAATTAACGTAAAAAAGCATACAATGGAAAAGGGGGCATCTTTAATTTATTACTGATTTGACCCTAAGAAGAAATGATGAAAGCTAAACAAAAATATAAATAGAAGGAAGCTACATTATGTTGTACTGTGTGTCTGTAACACCAGGGCATATTATTGACATATTATTAATCATATAATTAGATCTAGAGAATAAAATAACATAAATTTCTTTTGAAACAATGTTAAAAACTTAATTCTGAAAAAAATATAAACGAAATAAGAAGAGATGGTCTCTCTTATGTAATAAGACCAACTGAGTACTTGGAGGCAGGGTAATGCTGTGGTCACCATTAGCATTTTGAACACCTCATGGGACAGGTCTTTTCTTTGTGACTCTGCTACTGACTAGTGTCAGGTCCTTCATTGGGTTATTTTTTTTTTCACCAGCTCATTTTCTCACTTTTTTTTCTTTCTGCCTGCAGTGTTGAGCTTTTTTCTCTTTGAGACTCTTTTTCACTCTTCATTTATGCAATAGCCAGCAAACTGGAAAGTTACTTTGGGTTGGAGCTGCAAAGAAAGAATAGGTTAATAACTTCAATAACAGTCATGTTTTGGATCTTTCACATACTTCTTTGGGGCTCTCGGGTGAATCTCTGGTATTCTCTGTGCTCTTATAAATCATGAAAATGCTGCGTATTGAGATTAATGGATGAAAAGCAAATAATTTGTCTGACTTACAAAGCACCATAGTTTACAGAATTACACTAAACAAAAGTAATTTAAAGCTATTGAATAAAATAAAAAAAATTCAAGTCTGTCCTTTTTTCAGTATTTTGTCCTTTACCATGTATCCTAAAGGCACTAAAATATATCTTAAAAAACCTCAACATATCCCACCCCAATATCTCCACTGAATAAAAGCTGCTTAAAGAATTATTGCAAAATGGTATCAGTAGCTGTGAGTTCTTATTTTGCTCAAAAAGCGAATAAATTTTTAATGGGGAGGGATATAAACAGACTGCATATACAAGTGGTTATTAGCTGAAGAAAACTAAAAAATAAAATAATGAGACCTGGAAATTATAGATCAGCTTCTGTAAAAAGTTGCAAATTAATTAGGTTGTCTCCTGTGGTGAAGATGTCTGAACTTTTAAATTTTTCACTTCAATCAGGCTGGCTGTGAAGAAGTGGGGTTTAGCAAACACGTTAAAAGGGGTGCTACTACTTACTATCTTCAAAAAGAGCCACATTTGATTTTTGTTTTGCAGAATGTGTTTGGTAGCCCTCTCACCTCTTTTCCTGTTTATAGCAGATACAGAATCTTCTATTTGCCTCTGAGCCCATTCTGTACCTGGCAGTTGCCCCTTCGACACCCGCATATCAGCAAATCTCAGCCATCTCCGCAAGTGGTGAAGTGAACCTCCTGTAAACTCCTGAGCCCAAGCAACAGAGTAGAAGGAGAAGGGGACAGGGGCCATCTGAGAGGGTAGAAGCTTCTTGCTGTCAAAGGTAAAGTCCATCCATATTCAATGTGCTACTAATGGGCCAACTTTGGCATCCAGGGGAAAGGAACCTGCAGCAGTTAACTCTCCCTTGAAACCCTCTGTAAAACTGCTTTTTCAGTTTGACTGTTTAGCTGAGTGATGTGGAGAGGGGAGAAAATGGAAAATGCTGTGCCCTGGTTGGGAGCTTTCAAAGGTATTAATGATGTAAGGGTGGTCTGAAGTAGAGCATCTTCAGCCTCTGTTCAGCCCAGGAAAAAAACTAGAATGTTGCCAAAAGCAGATGCTTTGTATCTATAAATCTAGAATTACGTATTTCTATATATCTACATATTTATAGATCTATGTATCTATAACAGAGTATTAATTATTTTTTGAATTTTTTTAAATTTTTGATAGCTCAATCTATGAATTCCTTTTAGGGGGTCCCTGACAGGCAATTAAGAAAAGTGAGCCAGTGCTGCAATGCTTACAGTCACAGTGTGTCAGGTTCACACATCCAAAGCATTAGCAGGAAATATTATCTACCAACATCTGTTGCTGCATGAAGAGCCATTATCTAGTGACTCATCAACTCAATATTTAGAGGCTTATGCCTTATACAAAGTTAAAATTAATAATGCAGATGTCCTAGCTATAGCTGAAAACTCAATATAGTAGAGAATTACACTATCAATGTAGTTTGCAGCACTGCTTTTCTCTCGTTGTTATTTCTGAACAAGGAATTCTATGGGGTTGAGTGCTGTATTTGTAACAGGTTTCTCTGCATGGCACATACCAATTGAAACAGTCCTGGTGCCCCCAGAAAAGCTGAGGCAAGTCAGTGAGACATGAGTAGCATCCATACCTGGAGCAGAGGATGAACACTGACTCCATACTCCTCCATGCTGTGCATACAGATCCTTCTGTTCCCCCACACAAGTGGCACAGTCAGGCAAGAAGGGGTGAACTGTGATTCCTTCCTTATCAATACAAAAATTGTCACTGTTCTCTCTCTTTTTTTATACCTGAGAGGCAATTTTTAATTTAGGATACTTTTACTGAATTAATCACAATTCCCATTATTGCTACAGCTTAATAACAATTGTTACAAACTATTCTTCCTCTGTGTCTTTGAAGCTCTTTCAAGATGTGGTAAACCTGTAAGCAAGTGTAACACAGGTTCAGCACAGCATAAATCTTCAAAAGTCTTAGCTGTGACAAGCCAAATTCTTTTGAAAGAATCATTACTCCTTAAAATGAGAACACTTATGTCTGCAAACCATATCCCCTTTTACAGGGGTCATGAACTGACATCTGAAACAATAAAAAAGGTAACTAAAGCACTGACTCACTTTCAGAGAGCAGGTCAGTGTTTTACTATTTTAAAGCTGCCTTCGTTGCAATTCTTCAGAAATGACAGAGAGGAAACAACCCTCCTATTGTTTTGCTTTTCTCTGAACTAGAAAACTGAAGTCAAACAGAACAGGTTGGAGCACTAAATTGCTGTGTTGTAGCAATAGGCACAACCAAGAAGCTCACCAGCTGGCCTGGAGGTCAGTGCCAACCCAGAGCTTGGCACTGCAAGTGCTGGTGTGTATCCCTGAGAACTCCTTGTTGCTGCAGAGCTTTTTGTATGTGATCCTGGATCCACCCATAGAAAACTAGCTTGCATGTCTCTGCACTCCATGACAGTATCTAGCCCTGAGCAGCCTTGCTAAAAATGCAGTTACACTGCTGGGTGATGGCTTCTTCAGTCGTGACACATTTATAAGGGTCTTTATGCTACAGGTAAAATGCTTCCCCACCCCAGGGAGCACAAGAGAATCTAGATCCTTAGATCAGATGCAAGGTTTTGTACCCTTTTATATCATTATGACTATTCAGAGCATGAATTTTTCCCTGTCATTGTGATGATGAGGGATTAGCCCACTGGCACTTAGGCAGTTTCAAGGAAACCAAGAACATCCCACTGCTCAGACTTATGTGTGTATAGGAATGATCGGGAGGCTGCCAAAGCAGCCTTTTGGGTGGTAGAGCTGCTCTTGTCCAGCCAGTGAGGCTGAGACTGCATTTTGCAGTTCCTCTCTCTGCCTGGAGGCTGATCCACAGGCTCAACACAGCACAGAGAGAGGCAGAAGTCACCCTGGCAGTACTGTGCCAGGACACCCAACCATTTATCCTTTGCTCTTTCCTGCACAGGTATCTGAGATGAATCCCACAAGCCAATCCCTTGGCACAACTGAATATGAATATGGATATGATGAAAACACTGCTCCCTGCAATGAAGGAAACAGCTTTCGCAGGTTTAAATCCCTTTTTCTGCCAAGTCTTTACTGCCTCGTTTTTGTCTTCTGCCTTCTGGGAAACTCCTTGGTCCTTTGGGTTCTCCTGACCAGGAAAAAGCTGACAACAATGACAGACATCTGCCTGCTGAACCTTGCCGCCTCTGATCTCCTCTTTGTTGTGCCACTCCCTTTCCAAGCCCACTACGCTTCAGACCAGTGGGTTTTTGGCAATGCTATGTGCAAGATAATGGCTGGCATTTATTACACAGGTTTTTATAGCAGCATTTTCTTTATAACCCTCATGAGCATAGATAGGTATATAGCAATTGTTCATGCTGTCTATGCCATGAGGATACGGACAGCCTCTTGCGGCGTAATTATCAGTTTAATCCTGTGGCTGGTGGCTGGCTTGGCTTCTGTGCCCAACATCATGTTCAACCAGGAGCTGGAAATCGAGCAGGCTGTACAGTGTGTCCCCACATACCCACCAGGCAGCAATACCTGGAAGGTTGCTTCTCAGTTTGCGGTCAATATCTTGGGCCTCTTGATTCCCTTCAGCATCCTCGTTTGCTGCTACGCCCAGATACTTAAAAACCTGCAAAAATGCAAAAACCGGAACAAAATCAAGGCAATCAAGATGATCTTCATCATTGTCATCGTTTTCTTCCTCTTCTGGACTCCCTTTAACATCGCACTGTTCCTGGACTCTCTGCAGAGCCTGCACATCATCAATGACTGCAAGGCAAGCTCCCAGATAGCCCTGGCCCTGCAGCTGACGGAAACCATTTCCTTCATCCACTGCTGCCTGAACCCCATCATCTACGCCTTCGCTGGGGTGACATTCAAGGCCCATCTTAAAGGACTGCTTCAGTCCTGTGTCCGTGTCCTCTCTAGCCCTGCTGGAGGTGCTGGGGCTGGCCAATCATTTTCAACACCCACTCAGCTCTCTGGCTGGTCTGACAGCACTGGGGTCATGTGAGCCCACATGAGCTGCCTTCTGCTGGTGGAGAGGCTGGCTGAAGGTCTGATATAGTCCTGGAGGGTGTGCCATGTGTGCAGCATCCCCCTGGGAGCAGCAGTATACCTGTACCTCCTTTTGGGATATGCTGTGAATTGTGACATAATAAGTTGCGACATTAATTTTCCAAGAGCACCGGTGCACTTGTAAAATAGTGACTGTACAAGGTTGCCACAGAATGATTTTTAATTAAGTTTTTTAGAGCTCTTTTAATACATTTCAGCAAGCAAGGTTCTTTCTCTAGTGTTTATTTTCTTCTCTGATGAAAGCGTTGCTTCTGCCTCACCCCCAAATATGCTCTGCCTTGTGGAAGTTGTTCCGTATCTGAATCCCTACATCCCTGGGACAGACGTGGGGCACCCTCTAGGAAGTGGGGAAGTGGACAGGTATGGGATTGTTTCACATCGTAAAGAGGGAATCACCTCAGCTACTGTCACCGCTAGCTCTTTGCCTCAGCTCCCAGATTAAGAGGCCCCTCAGCTCAGGACCCTGTTACTTTACTGTGGGATGCCCCCAGGGGCACAGCTGGGGAGCTGCTGCCACCCAGGGCAGCCTTTGGTGGTGATGCCTCCAAAAATAACAAAGCAATACCTCCAGGTGTCCCCTATACTGGTCGCTTATGGAGGCTCATACACTTGAAAACATTGTCATCAGAGCAGGCAGGACATTGGCATCACCTCTGGAGCTGTGGGACCTCCACCTCTGTGCTTCCTGCTGCTAAATTTAGCTCGCTGCTAAATATAATCACCACCAAACGGCATGTAGCAAGTAGGCTCAATCTCTTTTTACTTTTGTACATATTTTTTAACATATTAGAAATGCTTTCTTTGAATAAACATATTAGCTGCACCTTTTTGTCGTGGTTCCTGAAAGTCTGTCTAATGACTCACAAGCTGAGTTTAGGAGAGGGAAAGGATGATTTTTGAGTTGGTATCAAGTAAAATACGTCGGTGGAAATGAGAGGCACCCAGAAGATGTTCAGCAAAATAAGTCTCACCTCCAATTTCCTGCTGAGGAAGATTTTTTCTTTCCCAGTGAAATCAGCTTAGACAGCACAAAACTTGGCAGTCAGGTTTTCTGACTGCAGGGAAGAGACACAATGACTGATTAAGGAGGGGACCACAGTCCAATCCAGACTGCATGAGATGTACAACACCAAGGAGCTGCCTTCAAGGGTATAATGTGTCAGTGTAGAGTTCCCTGCACCCTTTTAGGCCTCTAGATGTCAGGGAATGATAATTTCATACCTGGGAGCTTTTTTGGCAGTTTTTTTTTTTCTGATTGAAATTGGGCATTTGTGAAACAGCAAACAATTTACTTTGTTGACAGTTGTATAAAAAGAGACTAAACCCAAGAAAAGACTGCTTTTAGGTAAAGATAATATTCAAGGACTCTGGTTTTAAAACACCAATTAGGATCATATCTGGAGTCTTGTTAGTCAGAAGAAATAATAAGCAATAAGGGATAAGGTCCCCAAGTCCTTATTTTTCAATAATTGTTTATTTGTCTTGCTGAATTTCAAATTTCAAATTGACAAGATGGCCAAAAGCACTGCAATTTTTAAAAGATTATGCCTCATTTTAGGTTGCTATGTCATTCAAAGCAAGACACACCAATATATGCCCCAGACACGCACAATTCTTTCCAATGTCATCATGAAATTCTTCAAGGGTGAACCTAAAATGTCCCAAAGAGACTCTTGTGTCATGAATGCAGCAACCTTTTCAGCAGTAGACTAAGACTGTCTCCGGGTTATGACACAAGAGTCAAACTGGTTTCTATTATTTCTTTTCTCCAGCTCCTACTGAAATCATTCTCTCTGTGCATGTGTCATAGAATTTAGTACAAATGACATGAGAAGCCTTAACCTAAGAGTGAAAAATTGGCTCTGCTGGGCTCACTGCAGAGTTTCCACCCCCTCCTCCTCATCTTCCACTGCTACATTTGAAAGACTGGTATTTAAGAATCCAGAAGCATAGATCCAAGCCCCATATCCTCTGCCCAAGCACAGTCAATCTCTCACAGATCAAGACTGCAGATTCATAGGACACTTTTCCCCTCAGAAGACTTTTTTCTCTGTATAATGTTACTGCAAAAAAGAATAATACAAGTAGATATTGTGCCCCTTTTATTGTAAGAACCAGAACAGAGACATAAATATACCCAGCATCATCCCAAGTATCTGTACACAGCAGAGCACCCAGAAGCATTGTGCCTTTTCTGTAAACATGAAATTTTATTTTTACTGCTTTTAACCCCAAGAGTTTATGCTACTCTTATATGTGATGGAAAGGATCTATGGAGACACTAGGCAATGTTCAAAAATTTTTGCACTTCTGTGCACTGAAAGAGTTCTGAATAACAGCTCTACACTCATATGATACTAATAAGGAGCTGGTACTGCCGTTTTTTCAATTATACATTTTTTTTAGTCAGAAACTTGTCAGCAACAGTCTACTTTTTTATGCAGGTGTAATAATCTGCTTGGAATAAAGCAGGTAGCAGATGCACTATTTCCTCAGTTTCAAGGGTTCTGACACACAGTAAAACTGATAGAAGAAATTTGGCAATCTACTCATAACCAGATCAGCTAGTTTTCATGTGCTGTGATGTTGTCAGCTGCAAATACCACTGCAAAAGCACCAAAGAACATTCAGGTTTGATGTCACCTGGATTTCCTGGTGCTAGGTGTGGCACTGTGAATATATATGTCAAAATATATGGCCTAATCTGGTTCCATTAAATTAGTAGAAAGTTGATCACTATTCAGAAAAGGATGGAATAAGGAAATTATTTCTGTTTGTAGAACAGACTTTTTGATCAGATGTTGCAAATCTAAAGCAATTATTGTTTCTCCAGGGACCAATCTGTATTGAAATGATTGATATCAGATTTCTAGCTCAACTGCTAAGTACTACTTTTCACATTTGGTAATATTTCCTTAGCTAGTTCAAAAATGTGTTTGAATCTCTGAATCTCTCTTGAACTCTCTAGCTATTGATTTTCATCTAACATGTTTCACAGTACTCCACTTGCCTGTTTCATGTTTCTCTGTCCTTTTGTAGCATGATGTCTATGACACTGTGACAGGAAGGTCTGACCTTACTCTACTCCAAGGCCTCTTGGCGGTGTGCAACAAAATGTCCAAATGTCAACATCCTCAAAAACACCTCCCAGAACTTTAAAATAAATGAAGTATAGTAATACTGTGCAAAGCAGTGCAAAGGAGAAATGTGAGAGTTACAAAAGCAAAATCATAATGTAAGATGTGGTGCTGTTGGTAATTCCTCCTGGCTTTTTTTCCAGCCCATGATTGCCAAGCTCACAGCTTTCATAGTGTTCCTCAGTTCTATTGACTTACTATGGGACAGCCCAAACTTAAGTAGATATGAGACTGAGTTTTAGACCTGCTACATTTGGCCCACCTCCCCAGGCTAGGGTCATGAGAAGTCTGATTTGATGAGGGCTCCTGGAAGATTAAAAAAAGTGAACATGAGAGATCATTCTACAGGAAGAAAAATTTCTGCAAGTGAGGTTCTGTCTGCTCAGGAACAGTACTGAGAGGTTGTGCACACTCTTGCTCTCCATCTCTTTGGCCCCATGAAGCTTTCCTCTTTCCGTAAGGAAAAACGAAGAGCTGCACCAGGTGTGAGAGCAGGGTAAAGTGCTGGTTGGTTCTGGATTTACCCTTAGCATCCAGCAGATGTAGAGGTCTGTGACCTTGCTAAGGGACTATGCCCTGCTGACGGAAAGAGTTGATAGAAGGTCAGAAGTTGTAGAAAAATGTCTACTTTTCCTTGCCTCTTCCACTTCTGGGGGACAAAACCAGATGTTGATTTCTGACTAAATACTGGAGTTTCAGTTACCCAACCTGTCTTAAAATCACTCTCTATCTCTCATTTAAGAACTCTCATTTGAGATGTTTATGCAGTATGACAAAAGTGAGAATCAACCCATAGAAAACACCTGTTGATACAATGACAGAAATCCTACAATACTTCAGGATGATACAGCTCTGGGAAAAAAAAATCACATTAAACTTCGTCTTAAAACACTAAATTACTTAAGCTAGTCTTCTTGATGAGTTTGGGAAACCATGAGTATATGCCTCCAAAGAGCTGAAAAATTTATTTACACTCCTACCAGTTGTTACTTATTGCCCATTGGATGCTGAGGGCAGTGGTCTCCAGGCAGACCCCTGCCACTGCCAGTCCCAAGCAGCTTTACAGTATCATCACACAGAGAGGCTGCTTCAGAGACACAGGCCTGTGAGGTCAAAAAACCCATCCTGTGCTCAGGCTAAACAGCAGTTGAGGGCTGTGACTAAGAGGATGTAGGGCTGCTGGTTCTGGATTTCACTCAGATGTACCTGTAACTGCAAAATATAAACACATTTCTCCACTTATTACAGCCTGTGCACCAATATGTCCCTAGAACTGGCTATTGGAGAGCCCCTCATGTTTCCAGTAGTTCAGGGACATGGACATCAGTAATCTGTGACAGCAGGGGCATGAGAGACATGAAAACCCTCAGAGTTTGTGGCTGGGATGGAAGATTTGTGACAAAAACAAACACACAGTGTCTAAAAAGAATATGGAAAAAATATATTAATAACAGCTTTTGTATAGTAGAACATGAAGTTATATGTGGGCACTGCTCTTAATTCCAGGAGCTGCTTTAGCACCCTCCTACTTAGAAATTTCAACCCACTATAAAGTACTCTTAATCTTTTGGTTTCTCTGCTCCTTTTTGTTTCTTCGGGGTCACTTCCCTTAGCACGGACTTCTTCCTCTCTCCTAAGGACTACTTCCTAAGGACTACTTCCTCTCTCCTCTTTTGGGAGTCCCTAGCACCTTGATTTCTTTTCTGCTGTAAACATGCTAGAGGGTAAGTCTGTGCCTTTGTCCCTAATCCTTTCCTCACAGCACATCTTTTTGCTTCTCCATATCAACCTCTCAGGTTGTTGGCTCTCAAAAATAAAGCTCAGCAAAGCTGCCCTGTATGGAGGGCTGGTGAGTGAATCTGTTGAATTTCTCTAGCCTATCTCCAGCTCAAAAATATAAAAATTTCCTGAAATATATTTCTATATCTTCTTAGCATTGCTGTGTGAAATATTCTTGTTACAGGGGGATCTATGAAGGGAGAGACTTCTGCAACCCTGTAGATGAAGACTCTGCTTCCCAAGTGTCTTCTTCAGCCTTGTGGGCCAGTGATACAGTGTTGGTATTGCTGTTCCTGGGCTACCAGCTTTGTACTGAGTATGCAAGGTCTTAGGGCTAAGGTTTGCCAGCCTGGCTTTGTCTGAACCCATTTTGATCTGCCCAAAGCTTTGTTTTTGCTTGGTTTAGCTGTAGCTGCAGTTCTTCTGAGTTGGAGACTATATTTAATCTGTCCTAGTTTTGCTTATCTTTCGTGGTACTACCACAGTTTTTATGCAGATACTAGTAAAAAGCAGTTATTCTTTCTAACATGACTCTAACATGATGCTGCAACATAGAGAAATACAGTCTGTGTATGACAGCAGGGGCCTTGAGAAGTAGGGAAAGAGCAAGAGCTGTAGAGGGACAATTTCATGAGGGACCAACTGGCTGAAGTCACTGACCTTAGGACTCAGAGGAGCAGTGGAAAAGCAAAGCATTACACTCAGAAAAAGGGTATAGAAAACAAATTTAACTATTCACTATTGCTGATGATGCAGCATTATTATTAGTAGTAGTAATAGTCGTAGTATTAGTATCATTATTAGTATCAGTATTACTCATTGTTGTTTCTGCCCAGATGTATTCATGTCTTTATTATTTTTTCCTCCTTTCTTTCTTTTTTTGAGATAATTAGATCTGGACTAATAATGATTGCTGTATTACAGTGCTAATAAGTTCAATTACACTAAAAATAAATTATGGGTTTTTTGTATTAAGTGTTTCTTTTCTGACCACTGTGAGTGTTACATTTGCCCCAGAGATGAGGCTAACTGGACAGCATTGAACACCTTGGTAGACAGCCTGGGTTGTAGTACCACAAATCTGTGAGGTACAGCAGTCCTTTGGGGAAACCCGAAATGGGTGTGAGAGTGTGAATGTGCTTTCCCCTGAAAGCCTGAGATTACACAGGTCTGTCTATGATAATCAATTTAAAGCCAAGTTCTGTCAAGTGTTTGAGATCCAACACTGAATTCAGTAAGGCAGGACACAACAGTCATTGGGATTTCCATAATATTTTCCAGGGATTGACATTAGAGTTAAAAAGACCCAGGTAAGAACTACATATTACCTTCTTCTCCTATTTAAGCTCAAATTATAAAGAAGAAGAGTTGTATTAGCCAAAATCAATGACATTGCTCATTTGTGGCTACACACTATAACTATTTGTAGTCCTTAGACTAGAATCTTGGCTGTAGAAACACACCTCACACTGTTTTCTTTCTCATACCTTATGTGGGTTTTGTTCTTCTTAATTAGAAATACATTATAACCAAAATACATTATCTCGTGCAAATCCCAAATGCATTAATAAATCAACCCAGAAGTGAGATACAAAACTTTCTGTGGTTTGCAATTTCTGCTGAAATAACCTCATGATGCCACTAAATTCTGAAGCTTGTTAACTTCAACTTTCTTTAAGAACTCGAAAATCTCAGAGGTCTGCTCAAACTCTGGTGGCCTTTAGACGACTTCTATGCCCAACTACTCTCTCTCTCTCTCTCTCTTTCTGTCTGCAGTTCCTTTCCTTCTCTTGACCTGGAGAAGATAATCAGGTGTCCTCTCTCATCCATCCCAGTGCACTCCAGTGTCAGCTGGTCAGTGTATCTCCCCCTGTAATGGGTCATCCTGTTCTCTTCCTTCACCCTGATTCTCAAGCTAGCTGACAAATTGTGTTTTCACTTGTCACAGCTTTCTGATACAGCTTTTCCAGGTTGTAGCTGAGGTCTAGAGCCCTTGATCCTAATTTTTTTAAGCTTTTTTCTCAGGCAGAGACTCTGTGATTTCAGAGAAAAAACCCACAGGCTTGTGGGGCTTAGTCTTCCCTGACAGTCTTTAAATGTGTGGAGGGAGGGAAGTTGGAAGTGTCAGTGGTAAGCAGTGCGTAAGTATTTAGTGTTTAACGCATTTAACATATCAACAACTAGGACACAAGAAATGGTCCCTGGTCAGTGTGAAAAACAGTAATAGTAAACTTCTCCAATATCCAATAATATTGAAAATATATTATGACTTGAAGAAATCTGGTAAAATGGAGCATTAGTGTGCAATGTTAATTCCCCAAACAAAACCACCAGTGTTAGTTTGGTTTTGAGATTTCAGGTGAAACCAAGTGCACTTCAGGCAATGAAAATACTTTTTTTTTGCTAAGATTCACTCAATCTTTATGTAGGCCTTTATCTCAGCATACCTTAGCACAGCTTAGGTGTAGGGAACATGTCCCGAGGTGCAACAGGAAGGCACTGAAGCTAGGGGACATGCGCAGAGACAGACACTCCTATTGGTTGAGAGTCACGTGGGATCAGGGTATAAAAGACCGCGCGTTGTTTGAATAAACCTCTTTGTTTACCATCTCACAGGGAGCGTAATGTCTTCTTTATTATATAAAGGCAGCGCGCCATGAGGCACGCTACACTTAGGCAGAAATACCAGCTTTCCTTTGAGTTCTCTTGTTCATATGGCTTTTCAGTTGAAGTTATTTGTATCACTCATCTCTGAGTGAGTCTTAACACTTACACAATCGTTTTGTCTTAACACTTACACAATCTCTTCTAAGAAGAATGGCAGACTAGTCTGCATGTACTAAATATGCTGGCATAAAACAACTACTGCAATGTGATCTGACACCTTCACAAATACAGACTGACTTGGCTTCCCACCAGTCTTGCTAACACTGATGGTGTTTTGCACAATGGCACAGCCTATCCACAGCCATTCCACTGACAGAGCAGGTGAAAAACATCTCACTTGTGGACAAAACTGTAAGCTAGCTCTTCCATTCCCATTATGAGACAGCAACTAGTACTGCCTTTAAAAAAAAAAAAAGAAAGAGAGAGAATGTAATAAAGTTTAAGACACCACAGTACAGAAGATACCACAGTGATTCTCATTTGCTGAGAATGGAGAAGAGTATGCAGTCTGTAATACCACAGACTGTGTGTGGTTAGTTTGCTGTGGACTGTGAGAAAGGAGGTTATGATGACTTATCTAAAGCCCAGTGTTTTCTTCTATTTTCTCTACAGAAGTTACTAGGGAAATGGTGTCTCCACCCAGTAAATAAAACTTGTCAGAAGATGATTAGGGTCAGATTCATTATGTGTATAAATTAGTTTAGTGTGTCTACCAAGCTGGCTTCAGGCTGGACTCTCCATGGGGACTTCTCTGAGAAATAAAGGAGGTTTCACCAGACAGATGCACAGGATTCCACTGGAATCTTCAAGCTTGTCACAAGACAGGCACAAGTTCCATCAAGGGATTTAGGCCTGAATTTATTCTGCCCAACCTTAAATGTCTACTTCTAGGACATCACTTAAGTGCCTTTCCTTTCTACATAGATTTTTGTAGATAACCTCTGCAGTTGTGTTCCTCATGTTCCAAGACTCAATGTGAAGACAAAGAACCAGCAGCTACAACAGATGGGAGCCCTGCTCCAGCATAATACTTTGCTTTGGAGAAAAACAGTTCAGAAAACAGGTTTCCCAAATTGAGAGGTGCTTGACAGTGTTATTCGTGATCTTGGCACTTCAGCTTCCTCATTTCACAATTGAAATAATTGTATTGATTCATCCAATATATACGGTGAGAAGACAAATACTGTAATACCTGTGAAGCACTCTGATATTACCCTAACAGAACTAGAGGCATGATGATGAGGGAAAAGCAAAATTCTGCAGTCCAAGAAAGGCCTGGGTAGTGTACATTAAATAAGGCCTGATCCTGCACAGTAGTGAAGTGCAACAAAAAGAACTCTGAATAACCAATCCATCAGCTGGGAGGATGCCTTCTGCAAACTGAATGAAGCATTCTGATGTGTGTACTAAGAATCACAACGTTTGTACTCAAGAGGCTAACATGAAGGGCAGATTGCATTGATATTTCCTTGTGCAGTTCTTCCTTTGAGCAACTCTGAATAGCTGAGCAAGTACTGTGACACCTGAGCAGTTAACAATGCAACTTTCATATACCTTCAGTTGAAACTGCTTTGCTTTTGTGTATCTTCCTACCTCTTCTAAAACATGGTGCCCTATAAAACACCTACATGGATATGAGGTGTAGGGGAAGAGGAGGACAGCCTTTGCAGCCTTACTTCTGTGCCATGACAGGTAACACATACAGTTTTCCTGGGCATGAGCAGACGACAGTCTTCATAGTGCCACAATAAATCTGATCCTGCTTCTGGGGGCATCTGCAGCTGGACTGGTCTTTAAATCTACAGAATAGGCCTATTCCTCTTCAGCAAAGGATGTAGACAGCATTATCAGGCTTTCATGTTAAAAAAACACCTCAGCCTCTAAGAACAGAAAATCGAAAATACTTGACTTGTTGTTTTTCCAAAATAAATGGTTTCTCATCACCAAAAGCCCTGAAAATTTCTGAAAAGCCCTGAAAATTGTTATCTGAAACAGTTTTGGTAATGTACAGGCTGGCTGTCTACTAAGAACTTGTTGTCTAGGCTGTTTATATCATTAAAGAGAGCTCCCTCTGTAAGGTGATTAATTCTAGCCTGAGGTAGAGTAACTTAAAAGTCTGCCACCCTCTGCAAATACCTCTATCCCTTGACTATAGAGGAAACCCTTAGATTAGCTAGCTGACTGCCAGCTAAGGGTGGGAGAGACAATTCCTACAGCCTATAACATTCAGTTTGAAGGAGCTGGGAATGAATTACCTACTAACAGACCTTGCAAAGTCTTAATGTGGGCTCCTCCTTGTGCTCAATCAAAGTTGCCACATGTTCACCCCTCTGAGCTTGAGGACAGTCAGCAAAATGCGTGCTGAGGGCTGCTGTGGATAAGAGTGCTCAGGAGGAGTCTACATACAGGTCTTGTTAAGATGTTGAACTCCTTTTTTAACAGAAAACATCTACTTCATTTATTTTCATCATGAAAGGGCAGGTTGAAGCACACCAGAGGAATGGGAAGCAACTCCATTGGTATGCACGTTCCCTCTTCATGCTGTCCTGCTTTGCTTAAAGTTCTTAAACATGCTTTGACACAGGGACTGAGGTCAGCATTTCTCCTTCAATGTGGAAAGCCTAGAATATGAGACGAACTGCAAAGCCATCACTTAGCTATGGTCTTAGTGGCATATAGCTGAGGTCCAGTCATTTCCATTCAGGCAGTCTGGTTGGTAATTTTACCATTATTTTTGCCATCAATGATCTTTTTCTAACTACCCCTTTCCCTCAACAGGAAAAGAGATTTCTTCAAGAAATAAGGAAAATTATTTTAGTGCCCTCTGCGTATCTCCACACCTTGACTTCAGTATCCACATAACATTTTAAATTTAAGGCAACAGTATTATTGTTATTATCTTACATTCAGTAGTTGATGGAGTAATAGTAGCACATCACGATTCAGTTTTCTCAGTGGTAGTGTTGTGACAGCTTGTAGAAAGCCCCAGCTGAATAAGACAGTTTTGTTGCAGAACTTTTTTGTTCCTTTTTGATTTTTCTCTTTGGTACAGTCAAGCAGTACAGATTTTCAATTGATTAGCATGGTGAAGTATCTGTACTCTTTTCTTACTGTACTTTCTAATTTTATATGGACATAGAGAACCTAAACAGCACTCTAATTTTATACAGCAAGCAATCTTCACCTGGTAATGTCTTTGACTTTGGAAGGCTTTTCTCCTACTGCTTCCTCTACTTCTGTCTCCTAGGCAGTTATATGGATTAGCTAATGTTTATAATGCCCATTAAAACCATACGGGAAAAATACTAAGAGTAAATTCATAGAAATTAACTCTGAGAGATCTCTCCAGAGATCATCTAGTCCTTTCCCAATTGTTTCTTGTAGGTCATGCTTTCTAGACCAATGAACATAATTTCTTTCCCCTGGATTTCTTCAGAGTCTCAACATATCTGAAAAAGACATTTTCAGGGGGCTCTATTCTCCTTTGTAACAGGCTCTATCTTCCATAAAACAATAATAATTTAGCTACAATTCAAAATTTAGTCACAGTTGCCTAAAATTAAGTGTCTAATATGAAAGGTTTTTTTTCTTTTGAATGTTTCTCTTTTTTTTCCCCTGTATTTTAGTCTTGATCAGACTTCCTGAAGTAGCTTCAGATTATTTGGATTGCCATTTCAGAAATAAACCATTCCTGATTTTCAAAAGTCAGAGCAATTTGAGCTCAGGCAGCCTGAAAATACTGTCCATTTGTCTTCAATTAAATCACCCAGATTGGAGGCACAAAGAATTAAAATTCTTTCAAAACAATGTGTGCAAAACTGTTCTTTTTTTCTCAAAATAGAATAGAGTTGTCAGTCAGGAGTCACCACCACAAGCAACCATCAAACTCACTATGCCAGACTCAAGACTGTTGCTTACCTCACAGATCGTGAAAATAGTACATAGGTCTTCCAAGGTAGACTTCTTCTTTAATCTTCCCTAGAAGTGGTCTGGAGCTTGGTTACTTCAGAAAGTACCTGAGCAAGGCAGAAGGAAGCCCCAGCTTCACCAGACAGGGAGAGAAGAGGTCAAGGATTACTTCTGGTACTCCCAGACAATTATACCCATGGTAGACCGTGGCCAATGGATTCCAAAGGAGTTCCACTTCCAAGAGCTGAGATAAGCCCCTTTTCCAGGTGCCCACCCCTCTTTTTCATGGGACAGCAAAAATGAAGTGCCTTAGGCAAGATTTTTGATCCTGCAAGCCAAGTAATTCTTTACCAGGCACAGTGGTTCACAAAAGATTAAACGTGCAAACAAGACTTCTGAACCAGCAGCCTGTACATTGAGTAGGAAGAGATGTCCTGAGTGGCAAAATTCAGAGCTTTTCAAATTCAGACAGAAACACGAAGGGAGATGGTATAGAAAGAAAATGTGGTTTGTCTTTCGCTGTTATTCACTCTGTCCCTGTAGGGAAGGCACTTTCTGCTCAGGCTTGAAAGTTTTCAATGGTTTGCTGTCTATACTTACAGCAAAATCTAGGCAGCCCCTTCCAGATCAACAGGAAACATTTTTGTGCTTTCAGCCATCAGACTCCTCTTCCTAAAGCCTTGCTTAGGTGCTCTTTCTGAAACAGCTTTGTGAGTCTCTTTTGTACTCCCTGGAACATGTGTGGTCAGGTTATGTATCCCTGGTTTTATTGAAACTCCACATAGATTTTTTTTTCTTAGCAAATGACGGCAAAATCCAGCTATAATTGTAGCACAAGCCAGTCTTACAACTTTTCAAGAATACTGTAGGAAAACACTCTGAAGTCTTAGAATAGTCAATAACTGTTGCCAAAAGCCTACAAATTGGAAAAATGCAGCTTTTCTATAAAATTGGAAAAGACTCCATAGGGAACAGAGAAGTGGCCATATTATTCATCACTTCTGGTTTATAATGATCTATGGGACACAGTCCTGAGAGAATTAGCTGATGCAGTTGCCAAGCCATTCTCCATGACATTTGAAAATTCATGGCAACAGGGGAAGTCCCAGGTGACTGGAAAAAGGGAAACATTGTACCCATCTTTAGAAAGGGTAGAAAGGAGGACCCTGGTGACTACCTACCTGTCAGACTTACCTCTGTGCCTGGGAAGGTCACAGATACCAGATCCTCCTGGCAGCTATGCTAAGGTAAGGTACAGGGAGGTGATTCAGGACAGCCAGCACGGCTTCACCAAGGGCAAATCCTGCCTGACCAACTCAGTGGCCTTCTATTCTGGAGTAACTACAACAGTGGACAAGGGAAGGGTTACAGATGTCATGTATCTGTACTTCTGAAAAGTCTTTGACACTGTCCCCCACAACATCCTTCTCTCTAAATTGAAGAGAGATGGATTCAATGGGTAAACTCCTAGATGGATTAGAAAATGGTTGGACGGTCCCATCTGGAGGGTAGTAGTCAATGGCTCAGAGTCCCAATGGACATCAGTGATGAGTGGTGTCACTCAGGGTTCATATTGGGAGCAGCACTATTTAATATCTTCATTAATTATGTAGACAAAGGAATTGAGTGCACCCCCACCAAATCTGCAGATAATACCAAGCTGAGCAGTGCAGTTGACACACCTGAAGGATGGGATGCCATCCAGAAGGACTTGGACAAGGTCGAGAAATGGGCCCATAGGAATCTCTTGAGGATTAACAAGACCAAGTGCAAGGTGTTGCACTTGGGTTTGGGCAACCCCCGGTATCAGTACAGGCTGGTGGATGAACAGATTGAGAGCAGCCCTGCTGAGAAGGATTTGGGGGTGCTGGTGGATGAAAGGCTGGACATGACCCAGCCACGTGTGCTCACTGCCAGAAAACCAAGTGTGCCCTGGGCTGCACCAAAAGCAGCGTGGCCAGAAGGGCGAGGGAGGTGATTCTGCCCCTTTACTCCAATCTGGTGAGCCCCCACCTGGAACTCTGCATCCGGCTCTGGGCTCCCCAGCACAGGAAAGACATGGACCTGTTGGAGCGAGTGCAGAGGAGGGCCACCAAGATGCTTAGAGGGATGGAGCACCTTTCCTATGAGGAAAAGCTGAGGGAATTATGTTTGTTCAACCTGGAAAAGAGAAGGCTTTGGAGTGACCTAATTGTGGTCTTCCAGTACCTGAAGGGAGCCTAAAAGAAAGATGGAAAGAAATTATTTACAAGGGCAGGTAGTGGGAGGACGAGGGGCAATGGCTTTAAACTGACACTAAGTTTAGATTAGAAGTGTCTAGAGCAGATAGAAATACTTATTATCCTGAGAATGTGATTTTATTGAATTTAACCAGCCAGTCTTACCCTTGTAGAGATGCAGTAGTTTGGATACTGACTGCTCCAGTTCCATCTGGAGTAGAACAAGTAGACACCCATGAAGTCTTCATCCCTCAGTTCTTATCTCAGCCTGGAAACTGAGCTCTTTCAGAAAAGAAGAACGCGACCCTTGATTCCTGTAATAATGTTTTGCAATAGATCACACAGGAAGTGCTGTTTCCTATTTTCAGATATAGGGTTTAAGTATGTGTTTGTTCACAAAGGAGAAGAAGACACGGTCAGACAAAACCAGCTTGATAAATCAGTGAGTAGCTAATTTTTTTTCCTTATTTTTACATCTTAATGTGTATGTATACATACAGATTCATTGTGTGGGGAAGTATAGGTGCCTAATGACAGTAGTAGTAGAGCTAATGCTACCTGTAAAAACAATCGGGTCTTGTAACTAGTTTGCAGTGTGGATAAGGCTAAATATGAAAGTAGAGAATTGAACTGGACAAGTGTTGTAGAAAATAATCTTTTTTTCTACTGAAACTTACAGGGTCTTGGTTTCAAAGCTGTTCCAGGAGGTCAATAGCTTGCAGATGTATTCTGCTAAGGATAGAAACTTGTCAGACATTAAATCCTGCACACTTAATCTAATCTTTCCATATCTAAGTCGTATCTTGCCCTATCAGATGCAAATGTCAGATGTTCTTCATCACTGTCCTATCACATGGTTTCTCTATATTATTCAAGCATTTAATCTGTTAAAGGAACTGTTTCACTGTCATGTTTTAAAAGGATATGCTCTTTGCGATTGAGTCCTCTTTTTAATGTGATGTCTCTGAGTCACCACATTAGAAAGCCTGTATTCCATATCCCAGCTAAAGATATTGGTTTTATGCCCAGTCATGATCTGGATTGCAATTTTTGTTAATGAGGTTTTACATGAATAAAAATAATCAGTACTACACTGGAATTGTACTACTCACACACAAGGAAAGGTGAGCTCCTTGTCATTTGCCTGGAACGGTTGGCAGTGTCAGAGCAGTGAGCTTGAAGCCCTTACAGCAATAACAGGGCATCACATGATCCTATGCCATATCTTGGCAACTTCCACTCCAGATTATTAACTTTCTTTTTTGTACTTGAGTTCATTCCCAGAATGATTGTGACTATGACTGTTGTTTGAATTGCTCTGAATTCAATGTTTTATCTGAGGCACTGTAAGCAAAGACACTGAAAAAAAAAACAAAAAACAAAAATCCAAAGCACAACAAAAGCCCCTGAACAGACATACTAGCCCAGAACTTAGCCTACACAAGAGAAGAGCACACTTATACATATACTCATGATTTGGAGGAAGACCTTTAATATCTGTCTTGAGTTTCTCATTCTCAGAATGCTTATTTTCAGTACTTACACTATTCTTTTACTGTACATTTGTTTGGGTAAGAACGTATTCCTACTTCTCTTTTCTTGGGACCACATAGACTCACTCTATTTAACTTCAGAAAAGCTCAGAATTTTTGCAGGACTGTCTCTCTGGTTTTGATGGGGAATGGAAAGAATAGGATCCTGAGGGCTCACAGAGAATTAAGCCTATTTTTTCCAGCCCAGAAGACATTTTTCCTTGAAAGTTCTACAAGGTTGAAAAAACCTCATCAGTTAGGAGGCAAGCAATTCTGAATGTTTCTAATGCTCAGCTGTTATAAAAGAGGAAGAGGTTTTCCAAGCAAGGTTTAATTTTGGAAAGGGCTCTTTCCCTAGTCAAATCATAGAAAGAAATCCTTTGGCCACTACCACATGAAAAGATGTGTTTGAAGGAAACTATCAGTTCAGAGACTTACATGGAGCATTTAGTTTACACTTCCATCTTTTTTCTTCACCTTTTTTGCTAACAAGAAATGTTCCTACTTCTATGCTTGCTCTCCAAGAAAGTGCAGGTGTCTGTGCATAGTTTTCTCTGTAGTTTTTCTCCTCCTGGAAAGTCAAAGTTAAAGAGATAGAACTGTTAGTGGGAAACACTGGCTACTCCTCTTGCAACACCTGCTATCAGAATATGGGGTATTATTTTTTGTTATTTGAGTATCAGTTTTACTCTGTGCTACATTGTACATCTCTCTATAAAGTGCCCTAGAAGCTGCTGACACACTTTTAAGCCGACTACAAGTCATTAAGCAGTTTCTTTTTCTGTATGACAAGCACTGGCATTTGTAAAAGGAGGAGAGTGAGGGCAGGGGCAGTAGCACTGTGTTATCTGCTCATGCATTTCAAAAGAGAAGTCTTGTCTTAGACTGTAACAAGGGAAAGGGAACTTTTGGGGTCATTGAATTTTGAGCTAAGCAGCTCCATTAATGCACAGGCACTCTTCTAACTAGTTATTACTTATTCTGATTTCTGTGAGGAAACTTTGCCCAAATCCCCTTTAGGGCACTGCAGACTCATTGAGCTGTGACAACTGTCATACCTTTTCAAGGGCTACAGCTTCTGCAGATGATGTTCCTTTCTGCATGAAAATGAAAACTGGAAAAATGGTTAAAGATAAATTAAAAAAAAAAAAGTCATAGAATCATAGAACCATAAAATCAGCCAGGTTGGAAAAGACCTCCGAGATCATGAGGTCAAATGCAAACAAGTAGCTTCCAGTAGAATTTTTTTAGCCAGGTCAGTTTTCTAGAGTTCTTTGTGATTAACATTGCCTGCATGCAAAGGAGAAGGAATTTTTTATAAATCATTTCAGAAAATATTTTTAATATTTTGTGCTTGTTGTGAAGAGGAGTATCTGGCTTCTCACCCATGCAAATGCTCATAGTTTTCCCAACAGGTCAGAGATAGTAAACAAAACAGTTACAGTACATGTTGTCTTTCTAGCCGGCATGAGTGTGAATTGTATAGGGCAGGAGCTCAGTTTTGGTAGTGGGAAGGTGAACTTGATCTGATTGGGATGGACTTACTTTTCTTCACAGCAGCCCTTATGGTGATGTCTTTTAGATTTGCAACCACAGCTGGAACAAGTGACCCAAACTGACCAAAAGGATCATATTCAGCAAAAAACAAGAGGAAGTTTTTCCAAAGTAGGCATTGCTCAGAGACTGGCTGGCCACCCATCTGCTTATTAGTAGGTGACAAGCATTTGTCCTTGTATCATCTCTTGTGGTCTTTTTCAGTTTCATTTTCTTATTCAACTGTCTTTATCTTAGCCTGCAAGTTTATCTTGCTTCAGCACTTCTGATTCTTTCCCCCATCCTGCTGTCAGGGGATGTGAGTGGGTGACTCGATAGGGGCTTAGCTGCTGGCTGGGGTCAACCCCTCACAGGACATGAGACTTGGACTGTAAAGGAGACAAATCTGTAGGGAATCAGTTAACTTTAGTTCTGCTGCTCCCACAATTATTTTCTGCTGGTGTTACAACTCAGAATAAGTTCCAAACTAAAAAGAAAAAAATTAATTATTTTCTTTGTATACAAATACAAAGATTCAACAAGGCTAAGTGTGCCAGGGGAGATTTATATCGAATACTAGGAAAGATTTCTTCACTGAAAGGGATATCAAGCATTGGAACAGGGTTGAGTCACCATCCCTGGAGATATTTAAAAGATGTGTAGATGTGGTGCTTAGGTACATGGTGGACTTGACACTGTCATGTTAATGGTTGGACTCAATGATATTAGAGGCCTTTTCTAATCTAAATTATTCTGTGATTCTACAATATTGCAATTCCATATGTATGAGTGTACATACGTGAATGTTTACTTGTGCATATACGCACAGAGAAAATTGTTTTAACTCTGTGTAACCAACAAAATTTATTCAAGAAGATTATTTGCATTATATATATCCACTGAGATAAAAATCCAGATCAAAACTAAGTCCTCAGGATCCTGAATGGTCTGTAATTACATATCAGGAAATAAGCTTTTGCTCAAACTGCTGAGTAGGTTGACATGAGCTTAAGACACTTTAGAAATTTCACATGCTACAGCTCAGAATGGCCCACCATGTAATTGAATTGACTATTTACCAAAAAGCAGACCAGAGGCCTGTCTCTGTGTCATTCCAGCCACAGGCTGAGTTTCTTCAGTTACATTTAGTCTTGCAGAACTTGGGTGCAGAGAGAATGAAGTCGTGGTTTTGAGAGTGTGGTGTCTGTAAAAGACATCTGCAATCACACAGGGTAGACCACACCATTGAAAAATTGCATTCAGGAAAGAAGCAAACACTGCTGTGGGACATGAGTGGTCAGGGGTCATACAGCAAGCTGGGGCAGGGGCCCTGCCTGGTTTTCTGTGTCAGGAGCAGTCTGTTGCCTTTGTCTAAGAACAGGCATCAAATTGACAGGAAGGTCTCATTTCAAAACCATCAGCCTGCCATGGGCAGTCACCATTCTGCCATGAAGTGCCTGAGAAAAGCAGTCATGATGGTACAGCAAGAAAGAGCAGCCCTTTAACCAGACAGCAAGTAGCTCTATTTGAGTGGCTACCAAAAGCATTGATTTCACTTCCCCACTAAGTGACCAGGGAGCACATTTGGCCGCTCTGACACTCATCTTCACAAAATCCACTTCCCAGCTTCTCATGGGACACACGGGAATTCTTCCATGTTCTCTGGAGGTCTGTGGGAAGACTGTTCTCCTCAACTTTTTGGAGCCCAAGTTACATGAAGCTAGCTATTCTTCTGCACCTGGCTCTCAGTCCTACTTGGGACTCGGTAAAGGGGAAGACTTTAGTGACTGGAGGGGCTCCCACTGTAACAGAACTGGCCTGGGGGCTTTCAGAGCTCTGTTGCACACTCACCTCCCAGGCTCTGGCTCCTTCTTGCAAGGGAAGCTCAGTCCCTACAACAGTTCCCAAACCAAAACTGAAGGGACAGAGACGTCGCACAACCCTTGCACTTCCTCAGTGTCACCTCACTGGAAACACTGAATAACAAAGGGTGAAGAACAACATAAGAACTGTAGTGCACACACATAGCAATGTCCCTATGTGCCTTTCGCCTTTGTGCCTCCTCCAAGACACTCAGCCAAGTCTTAACTTCGCAGCTCCTGAATCACGCCTGTAAACAGCTACTGAAACAAGGAATCAAAACTCCTTACATCCCCAAGCAGCACTGGGGAGGTCTTTCAACTGACAGTAAGATGCCACAACAGACACAGGTGTCAGAGGTCATCCTGACAGCAACTCTCATCTTCTGTGCCATTTGCCAATGTGTTTGTCTCTCTGTTCCCTCTACAGGACTGTGCACCGTTTTCATTCCAAAGCGACCTGAAACCAACACGCTGCCATTGCCTATGCCTGGCACAGGCTCTCTAAAGGACACAGTGTTTGCCATTTTAACCCAGACCAACGCTGCTGAGTTCCCGCTCTGCAACACCCAGGACAGCAGGTCCACTAGGCAGGTATGTTTAGTATTTTCCAGTGTCCTGTTTCCCATAGGCATTAAGGCTCCCAGGTCACAAGCAACCTAAAAAACTGCCATCAGCTGTTTTTCACCCATGTCACAGTGCCTTTGCAGGCACCATTTACACCTGGACAGTGCCTGGTCCTCCTTGGGTGAGGAGTACGGGATGGACTGGCACAGTGAGCAGGTGGCCATGTCCCAAGGAGAAGCACAACTATGCTCTGTGTGCCAGATACTGTACTTTCCTGTGGCTGCCTTCCTGGCTTTCTACACTCCATTGGAAAGCCACTGGTGAGCACAACAGCCCCAAACTACCCATGACTCATCTTTCCTCTGCTTCTGGTTGAGCCAGGCTCTACTGAGAAGGAAAAAAGCACCAGGTAGTGTACATGTGGGAAGTGACACACAACACTTCCAACATGCAGCAATGTGATTTCACAGATGTATAGATGGGTTTCCTGGGAGCTCTTTCACACCTGAACATAGTAATGTTTGTGTCCTCACCAGCAACACATTCTAAATGAGAACATCAAAATGTTTCATTCTCCTCACTGCCAAGCTTGGAGATTCCTCTGGTTTACCATCCTTTTCTCCCTTTCCAGACCAAAACACCATGGGAAATGATACAACAGACTTCACCGACTTGCCATATACAACAGAATTTGACTATGGTGATTCGATACCATGCATGGGAACTGAGGAAAAGCACTTTGCAGCAAAACTTTTGCCACCACTTTATTCTTTAGTAGTGATATTTGGCCTGACAGGCAACATGCTTGTTATCCTTATCCTGGTAAAATATAAGAGGTTGAAGAGTATGACTGACATCTACCTGCTCAACTTGGCAGTTTCCGATCTGCTGTTTGTATTTTCTCTCCCTTTTTGGGCTTATTACGCAGTTCACGACTGGATTTTTGGGGAGGCACTGTGTCGAATTCTCTCAGGTGTCTACCTCCTTGGCTTCTACAGTGGCATCTTTTTCATAATCCTGTTGACTCTGGACAGGTACCTGGCCATAGTGCACGCGGTGTTTGCTTTAAAAGCCAGGACAGTTGCTTACGGCACCCTCACCAGCATCATCACCTGGGCTGTTGCTGTTTTAGCTTCTGTTCCTGGGGTAGTATTTCAAAAAACTCAGAAGGAGGGTTTACGTTATACTTGCAGTGCTCATTATCCAAGTGATTCCACAATAAATTGGAAGTACTCTTTTATTTTAAAGATGAACATTCTGGGACTTATTGTTCCAATGCTCATTATGATCTTCAGTTACTCACAAATTCTTAAAACATTATTGAGATCTAAGAGTGAGAAAAAACAGAAGGCAGTCAGACTTATTTTTGTGATCATGATCTTTTACTTCATCTTCTGGACACCATTCCATATTTCTTCTTTTTTGCATACATTTCAAGGTTCACTTTTCACTCCAAATTGTGATACCAAAGGCCAACTGGAGAAAGCAATCCAAGTGACAGAAACAATATCAATGATCCACTGCTGTATCAATCCTGTGATCTATGCATTTGTTGGAGAAAAATTTAGGAAATATCTTCATGCCTTTTTCCGAAAGTATGTTGCAGCTCACCTTTGCAAAAAGTGTCCAAGTCTTTATCAGGAAAAATTAGAAAGAGTCAGTTCCACGTTCACAGCATCCACTGCAGAGCACGACATCTCTACTGGACTGTAAAATTACATCAGAACATTAGTTAGTAAATGTTGGACCACTTGCTTTGCCTTAAGGACTGCTTGATGTTATTTAAGATCTTTATGTCGACCACTACTGAAAACTGTACGACCCTCAATTCTTGTGGTTAACTGTTCCCTGGGATTACAGCATTTTCCATTGTTAAACTAAGAGAATCAATGAGTTCTCCAGGAAATATTAATAGCATAGCTGTAGCACATCAAGATTTGAATGGTACCCAGAATAGTATGATTCTGTTTCTTTACCCGAGGGAAATACAATATTGCAAAGAGTAAGGAGTAATAGGTCATCTCACAAGATCCATTTCTGTTATGTGAACACTGTAAGATAAACACTGGGAGGAAGCTTTGGGGATTGATCTACCTGTTTAGTATTCAACATTAGTGAAGTACCTTTTGGAAGTGTCTGTATTCTTTCTGCAACATGGTCAAGCATTTGATAAGGAGAGGTTTTTAGTTTTCTTTGTTTTTCCCTCCTACTCCTTATTTTCCCCATGTGAATAAGGATGTTTAAATAAAAAGGAATTTAAGGATTAATATGAGTTATATCAAGATAATATCCCTCCTCTGATGGGAGAGTTGACTGACCTTTATCTTACTGGGACCATTTAACCCAAGGGTTTATCAGTTAGCTAATAGTGTAGCCATTTTTGAATATAATCCTCTCAACTACAGGCTAAGTTATAGTATTTTGATTTTAGTTTTTTAATTTTATGTCTGCCGTATCACTGTTCTGTTACTGACGTTTTCCAAAGTGGGCTGTTAATTAGCAACATTGTGATTTTTGTGGGTGAAATTTTTCATGTAACTGCATATGCCAACTGCATAACAAGACAATGATGCCAGCCTAAAAAACACAAGCTTGTTTCTGACAAACCATATCCTTCCAAGAAAAAAAACCACTTAACCAATAAAAGCACTTCAGCAAAGATCTACAAGGCCAGAATGAAAATTACCTCAGCATTTGCTATGCAAGATTCAGTATGAAAAAATATCATGAACATCTGAAGGATTTTGGAGACTATGAGCACAATACTGAGAGGAGGCCTTCCTAGTTCTGGACAGATAAATCAAGTGTGTAGAAGAAGAGTTTATGTGGCAACACATGACACAAGCGTGTCAGGTTAGGCTTCTGTATGAGAGAAACATGCTCTTCACACACACAGCAAGTTTGATGTTTGGGGATACACTTTTAGGAAGACAGTAGCCTTGGAACTACAAAAGCAGCCAACTCCAGAGGAGTCATACTTGCTCTGTCTTCCCAGGAGAAGAGTGCCTCTAGCCAACTGGTGCCTCAATTAGAACTGCATGGAGATTGAAGACTCAAGACCTTTATGCTCTATGTTGTCCTATGGCCATACACTTATTCCATTATTAGGAGTTTCCCTGTAAAAGAAAGTGCTGTTCTAGGGACATGGTGCTAACAACGAAGAGAAAGGAAGGGCATTAGCAGAGAGTTTCTTACTTCAAACTGTATGGAAGTGCAGGGGAGCACTCCTTATGCAAGTGAGCTGTCCTTCCCTTTTTCTCCCCATTTATTTCAAAGGGCACTGCTCATGCATGTAAGGACTTGCTTATGGAAATCTGAAGGGGCAAGTTCAACTAACTTCCAGCAAGGTAAGGGCACCAGAGGGGACTCCACACTACTTAACATCAGGCATGAGATGCAGATGTCTAAATTACAGCAAATCTCTTCAAGGTGCCTCAGTAGTCAGTAGAGAATAAGAAGTGCCTGGGGCAGAAGCAGACATAGGATTTAAATAGTCTCAGAGGAAGATTACCTGTCCAGCTGTAGAAGGACCTGGAAATGCCAGCCTCTTAATTTAGGTATCACATGCCTTAATCTAGGCGGTGCAGATACTCTTCCCCCTCTAGCGTTATAATGCCTAGGCATGTTTCTGTTAGTTGTTAGCTCTTATCCTATCAGTTGTTATTATCTGGCCCCTATCAGCTGTTGCTACCCGGCCACTACCTTGTGTGGTTTATAGCCACAGATAGACTAAACGAAAGACCAAAATCTACCCTCACAGTAAACTTTCTTGCTTGGAAATAATATTTTATTTTATTTTGTACTTCTTACTGAAACAAAGCAAAAGCACCTTTTCAATATTAAAGCATAAATTAGTTCAGTGTAATACAAACCCTGCTGTAACTGTGATATTACTACTGCTGTGTTCTATTTTAAATCATTATCTTTTCAGAATTAAGTCTCTTCCCGTTTTCATGTTAATGCAATGAAATTAATAAAATCTGTGTCTGGAAAATTGTATGTACTCTGTAGCCCATGTTCTCTTCTGTAAGCAAAAGAACATTGGTTCTGCTCTCAGAGCGGAGGTGGATAAAAGGGGCAGCCGTGGGCTTAAACACAGTACCACATTTCAAACCAAGCAAGCATAGAACTGCCTGCCCAGTCCAGAAGCTACTGTAGCTGACACACCTTTTATCCACCAGCAAGCTTGAGAAGAGTGAACTACAATCGCTTTGGGGAATGTCTGCAGCCACAGATTTTAGATGAGTGAAATTTGGAGAAAGAGGGTTGTGTGTGCTATAAATAAGGAAAGAGAAGGAATAAAAGAGGACAATAAAAGATGTTACTTTATTAATATTGGAATAAAGACAGGATTCTCCATAGACTTTCTGCAGCCAATTTCAGATCTTCTTGCACCGTGTAGAGTGACCCCAGCCAAGCCATGTGCCTGATCTCCCAAGTTCTATGTGTAAGGGACTTAAGCACTCAAAGTTCAGTATGAAAATATGCTGCTCTTTCACCATGTAATTCTCCCTGCTTCATCGTACCCATTCCTTTTTTCAGCCTATGATCCATACCTCCTCATATCCGCTGCGCACTCTCCTCATCTGTCCACCATGGGATAAGCCAAATTCTATACCCACTCCTGTTTTTCTCTGATTTTGATTTTATATTTTGTGCTGGCAGAAACACAAATAAACTAAACCTAAAGATTAGCTTATTATGAGATATGCAGGGCTCTAGATAGCTTTGTGGCAGTTTTTGAGTCTTAATTGGTCAGGTGTGGCTGCACCCTAATATAGTTACAGGCCAGGTAGCCTCAAATTAGCATACTGGTCACAGTGGGATGGAGCTACTCATGGGGAAGGTTAAATAAGATTCACAGTCCCTACGAAAGAGAACACAAGTCACCTTGGCAGAGAGGTTGTAGAAATTTTACATACTGGAGGAAAATACTCCGTAACTCAAGGTCTGCAGTGAAAAAACATTGAGATGAAGATACAATGTGTATGTGAGAGCTAGAGATGCAGGCAGATGTACAGAAACTGTGTGAGGAACTAGAGGTATGCTAAGAAAATGGCAAGGATTTGCCAATATGCCATGATTGTAACTACAGTAGAGAAGAAACTAACACAAGAAAGAACCACTGCAGTGTCTGTGAGGCATCTGAGCTGCTCTGGTGAGATATTGAGGAAACAAAAGCAAGCATTTGAGGTAGCGTGCAAGTAGCACCAGAACATCAAACAGATTCAAGACAAGACCTCTGTGAACTCCACAAGTAAATTGTTGCTTTACAGCAAATGTTGAACAGCTAGGTGGAAATTGTTGCAAGTTCAAACCTTTTGGAACTGAACTCCTGAAGAGGTAATGTGTTGAATGGGCTTCCAGCATGCTTATGAAAAGAATGTCTATGTGCCATGGACAAGTGCAAGTGCACAGCCCTGAAACCCATCACCCAGTTTCGTTTATGCACCGAACAGGACACAGTCTGACCTTCCTGTTAGGAGATGCTTCTGTCACGTCCAGAAACATATAGGGAGGAATGCCTCACACAGCAAAAGATAACTCTGCCAATGGTCAGGCAGACTTCCTAAGGGGCAAAAGGAAACGTAGCAAAAGTGCGTGTATGGTATTGGTGAGTGCTGATCAGTGCTCACAAGCAACCACCAGATTTATAATCACTACCACTGGTTTGTCTGTGATAAGTATATGATGTACAAACACAGATATAATAAAACTTCCGGTAACCAGTACATAGGGTTGTTCCTGCCATAAGACTTTCTTGTTTGTTAATCCAACTGTAACCTTATGTGTACATATTTTACATAAACGTAAATGGCATATAAGGGAAGAGCAGTAAATGAAAATGGATAAATGGGAAAAAGTAGCAGCAAAAAAATGAAAGAATGTCTTTATTAGCTCTAACAGAGGCTAATAAATCAATATAATAAAGTAATGGGAAAACCAGAGGCAAATACTTTAAGCAGAACATTCAAAGGTTTAGGTGAGTACGAGAGACTTTCAGCTCTGAAGCTCCAAAATAAATATTGCTCCTTCCAGTGAAAATTATAATGGGGATACATTCAGAGAACATGAGGACATATTTACATGATATCTTGTTGCAGTTAATGAGAAACAAAGAAACTGCCAGGAGAATAACATGATGCTGACCAGGTTAAACAGCACAACAGGTAGATACTGCTCATTTTGAAGTTTAATTTTGCTGCTGATTTTGACTGCTGATGCCTACTGGCCTTCTCCTAGTGCCTACTGTGGTTACTGTGGCCTTAGAAGCATTATTCAATAGTATAGTAATTAAAAAACATTAAGCTAACAGGGGAAACAAAAGCAAACTGGAAAATTCTGGTGCATTTAAAATATCAATAAGAACCAGGTCAAAAAAAAGGGGTGTAGGCATGTCTTTGTACCCATATTCTGGTGACATTTACTTATTAGGAACTGTACTTCATTCAAAAAAATGGAATGGTAGGGCAAAAAAAAGTGTTTTGTAAGTTTCTATAACTGCTAAGAGGTTTGTAAGTCTGGTGACAGTGAGAGCAATCTCAGTTTGAGTGTTTGAAGTCTGAAATGACTGATCATGGGAAGGTGGGACCCCAACTCTGAGGTGGAGCAGGGCAGCATTATGAGAAACACAGGTCAGTATGCAAAACTGCACAAACCTCCCAGCGACGCTCAGCTTTTCAGAACTGTCTACAAGATTATGCCAGTAGGATGCTGTCCTTACGACACGAAACACACAACCTATCCTGATACCAGACCTTTTGAATGGAATAGAAACCAAATGGGCAGAAGTAAAAGAGCCATTTGAACATAACTTTCAGGGTTGCTAATATAAGGTATGCACAATTACAGACTATATCTAATCTTTGGCACCCAAAAGTACTTTCTGGTTCCTGGGTTCTGGTGTTGTCGTGAATATGGTTTTTTTCACCTGGTGTGCAAGAAGCCAGTTCACACACAGAGTTAAGGTATTTGCTTCTTTCATATCTGCACAGAGATGGGTGCTAGGTGGTAAATCCACAAAGCTAGCACACTTTCAGTATGCCAGGTGCTCATTTTTATACATTTCGAACAATAAAAATGTGACATTTCCCATATAGGTAACAACTTAAAGCTGTAGTCCTTGCCTTAGCATTCTCTCAACTCCATTTAAAGATACAGTGTATGCTTACTTCACCCTGCATGCTCTGTGAAGAAAGGGTTTTTGTGAATAAGGGGCGATCACAGCCTATAGGTGGGTACTTAACTATGTTAATGACTAAGCACTAAGCTCAAGCAGACTTCTTCTTTGGCTTTAGTAACCGTTTCATTTCCTTTGTATTTTGATTTAGTGTCCTCTTGTTCTTATTTCTTGGCCCACAGCTCTTTGTTCCTGGAGCTTTGGTTATTCTGCTGTTTTTCAAAAGTTCTTTTATTTCACCTGTACTATACTTCAGTGAATTTTCAACCCTCTCAAGGTATTTTATTTCAATACCGGCACATACCTTGCCATTGTACAGACTCCGTTCATCCTTTCTGTGATCTAGTATTCACTGGGAAGAAATTTGGTATGTGATTTTCCTAACCTGCCTGATAAAAAGTCCGGGATTTACATGTACAATGAGGAGCATTTCCAATGTACAGTTGTGATAGCCCCAAACACAACCTCTAGACCTAGAATTTATCTAGTATAAATGTACTCAAAAAACCCTGAAGTGTGAGAATTAAAGGCCTATGTAAAAAAGAGATTCTGAGAGCTGAAAATTTGTGAAATGCATAACTGTGATCCAAAAGTAAAGTCTATTGTACTATATTATCTATAAAAAACAGGCAGCATACATCAGAAGCCTGGATAAAAATAGTAGAAGGGAGCATCGTTCTCCTCCTCCTCACTGCATGAGGAAACACAGTTGGTTCAGTAAGAGCAGGCTGGAGAAAGCCAAAACAAAAATAATATCATGACAATGGAATTAATATGTGCTGCAGTGTACAATTATATATGTGCAAGATTTACAAGAGAGAAACAAAAACAGAACCTAAGAATAGTAGGGGGAAAAAACCCCCATTGTCCTTCCTGCCAGTAAACAACCATGTGAAGAAGTGTTAATTCAGATTAGAAATGCTTGTGCCTCGCAGAGTTTGTTGTTTGTAACCCAGCTTCCTTTACACCTATGTTTAAAATGTTTTGTTTGGTTTTTTTCACTAGTCTCCATGATAGAAATCTTAGGGTGTGGTACATCATATTTTTTTCCCTATTTTCCTCAGAAGAATACACCTCATGAATGCTAAGACTGGATATGATTTTTATGGTGGCAGCAAAAGATTAGTCACCAGAACTTGAGAATCTTAAAGAAAGAGCTGATAAGTATAAATACTCTAAGCAATAAAGCAGTTTTAGCTGAATGTCTTTAATCAGCCTCTTCAAAACAATTTCATGTTACTCATGAAATAAAGTATATGCCAATACTAACCTAATTTGGACATATTGAATATTCTGTTACAAATAGAACAAGTAACAGCACAGTCTGTGTTCACTTGTCTTCATTAGACCTCTTCTCCAAATGAAAAGGATTAATATGCTTTGCTGTAGTTATAGACTTTTAATAAGTGTTGTGCACTATCATATCGTGTTTACCTAAGAAAGGTGTTTGTCATTCTGTCCCAGGACTCTTTTTTTCCCCAAGTCTTTTTTCTTCAGATGGTGCAAGTTTGCAATAAATTGAATGGAAACTGTTAGTTGCATTTTCAGATTTCTGTACCCATAAATCTACTTGATGACATTTGTGTGTCACACTGGTACATGAGCTTTTGGTATGTTCCTAGCAGACGTTTCAGTACTGGTGGAAACCTGACATAAATGACAATATCTCCTTGTGGGAGTGCCATTCCACTTAGATATCAGATAATTCAGTGTGATGGCCTGATTACTGTGAAGATGCATCATATAATCAGTCACTAGATAGAAGAGATTGACAAATGTAGTTTGATTTGACAGTGTATGTGACTGCACACTTGCTGAGTACATCAACTTGAGCCCCACAGGGGAGGAACAAAACTCACTTCCCTTTCCAAGAATGTCTTTATGGAGAGAATGAGTGTCATACCACTGAAAATAACTTCTCCTCATGTCTGAATGTAAAACCTTAATAGGTAAAATTCGAAGCTATACCAATCCACTGAATTATTACATTTATTACTGAACAATAGCTTCAATTTTTTGGTAAAATTATGAGATTCACCTCTAGGTAAAGATTCTTAAAATCCACTGTTACTCACGACAAGAAGCAGTGCACTTTTTCAACAAGATGTTGGGCAAGGGATTGAGAAAAGCTGAAAAGTCTGACTTGTAACAACACATGTGCTGCTTGCATTGTCCCTGCCTCAGTGTTCACACACACTAGACGGAGGCAATCTGAAGGCAGCAGGGAAGAGGAGGTGAGACAGCATTAAGATGGCCAGTCCCAGGCTGGTGTGATGGAGCTTCAGACTGGATGGGAGACCAGCTCTTGCAGGGGCCCATGGAGAGAGCCTGAGGCAAGTAGGGGAGCAGAGAAAGAAAGATCTCATCCCAACAGCACTGATAAAAAGCTCACCACCAGCACCCCAGTGCCCCACAAACAGCACAAGGGGCCAGGGCTCGCCTACAGCCACATGTAAGACCTGATCAAATCTGGTTTCCTAGCAGCTCTACTTATCAGCAGCTGGTGTAGAGCTAATTGTACCAATCCTGCAGGTGTGGATAATAAAGTCACAGCCTAGGCGCTCGCTGCTAGAGTGAGCCCAGTATTTGGGCTGCCAAGTGTCGCAGCAATGCATACTTACTCTGGGGAGTCTCTCGTTTGGCTGTAAGATGCAGCTGGTAAGCAGACCAAGAGCATTACCCTTATTCAGCTGCTATATCCATGAGTGACAGAGGCCCTCTGTTGGTGCGCAATACCTTGAATCAGTAAATAAAATGCCCCGCTATGCTTGCTGACCAGACTGAGCCGTGAGAACAAAAAGCTATAATCAAGAAAATCAGATTAATAAAGCTGATGAATCTGTGGGAACAAGGGACTATTTCTGAAGACCAGCCTATCACACACCTTAGTTTTAAGTTGTTGTTGTTCAAATGATGGGGTCAAGTTTTATGGGAGCATGTTTCAGAACCAGCAACAGGTTTGAAACTGTTTCCCCTATTCTTATAGTGTGATATTAGGAAAGGTTTTAGAGTCTCCAGTGGGTTCAATAACATATAACAAGCAACAAACAACGAAACAGGCTTCATAAAGAAATATTTTAAATGTCTGTTAATTTTAGTATGTAGACTGATTAGGAATTATACATTGAAAAATTAATTTGATACAATACCTTGTTTGAGAATTATAGGAATTCATTATAAAAGTGGAATCTTTTTGCCCGAAAAGTTTAGCAGTAATTGGGAGCTTGTTTTAGGTGTAGTGGAAACATTTTCAGAGGCAGCTCTTTCCACTGACTGTGTAGGGGGTCTAATGTAGTCCATCGAGCAAGGTAGTGTGAATATACCCTTAGAATACCCTACAGGGGTCATTAGCTTTGACCCTGCGACTCCAGCCTTTAAAGAACTCATTGGAACAGCTAATCTATTTGTCCTATGGAATAAAAATTAATCCCTCATGCAAAGAAGGGTTGACAAGGAAAATAGGGTGAGCTTGTAACTTTCTTACTGTCTCCCCCCAAAATCTAACTCGGAAACTGTGATTCCCTTGACTTCTGTTAAGGAATAGCAGCATCCAAAGAAAGACATCTCCACTGTGCTTTTGGCATTTTAAAATCTTTTAAGGATACTAAGAACTGAGTGCAGAAAAGACATCCCTTTAGTGCTTTCAATAGGTTGATAGAACCCTCCAAAGAGATGTCAAGGGGAAGAGGGGGTATCTTCTCAGGGTTCTTTCTCAGGGGCTCTCAAGTATCTGGTAAGGCACAATCTTTTTCTTGCTTTTTGTGTATCTTTCCTACCTCCTGTGTGGTTTCTTTGATGTCCAAGAAGGATCTAAAAATCTGCTCACTGTGCAGCTTCAGTTTAACTCTGAAAATCACCAGAATCAGACACAAGGAAAGAAAGTGACATGAAATCAGATTTTATCAGGCTTTTTTGAAACTTAATTCCAAAAACTAAGCAACAGTTGCTGTTTTAAAAGGTCAAACTCACTATGTAGACTAAGTCATGGTCTTACGAGAGGGATTAAAATAAAAAACACTGTACAGAAGGCCAGGTTAAAGAAAAATAGAATCAGTCAAATTTCTCAAAATATAAGGACTGCAACTCAGACCAAGACAAAGAAAGCGCAGGTAATTCTGAATAGAAGCATGAACTTTATTTAAAAGTTCCACTTTTTGTTAAGGGACAGAAAAACATAAATGAAATTTAATGATTAAAAATGTAAAGGGATGAACTTTATGTAAACTGTTTTTGATCAAAGACATTAGCTAAAAGAAAAAGTAATGAAATAAACCCCTTTTTCTAGAATTACAGCTGTGGGTTGTGAAACTTTGAGTTCAGCTCCTTGGAGGATCCTCTACAATTTCAACATCTCTGCACATCTCGCAGAGCTAGAAAAGTAACATCTGATGACCCATTTTTAGAAAAAAGAGAACCAGAGAACTGCTCCTTCATTTTTTTTAAATGAAAACAGATTTTTTTTTGCTAGAAGTTTTCAAACCGATACATCCTTCTTCACGCAGGAAGAGGTGTTTTTGACCTTCGTCTTGTGACTGATAAATCAGTTTAGCATTACTTCTGTTGTAATAATACAAGACATCACTTGCTCTGTAAGATATATGGTAAGTAATTTTTGCCTCTTTTTTTCTTTTTTCCTTTTATTTTTTTTTATTTAACTTTAGTAGCTGTTTAGGTAGTTTGAAGCCTGAAGTGAAAAATACTAGTGGAATCTTGCCAGTGTATTCATCTTTAAAAATTACCCTGGGGAAATGCATAGGATATGTTAAATGGAATACACTATTTTTTAAGGGCAAAATCACTGGAAGACTTGAGCGCATTGACCCAGGTAAGCCAAGAAATAAATATCTAGAGATTGAGCTGAGTAAGAAGTATAATGGAGTGTGCCTCTGATTTTTTTCCCTGAAAATGATGTGCAATGTTGGAAACACAGATTTTAAAACTGTTACAGCAAGATAAAACAGCATATTTGAGTCAAGAGTACTTATTCTTCTCCTAGGATGACTACAGAAAATCCAGTGTTGTATTTTAGACACTCTGACTCATGGATCCTGTTTACATGCAGCATAGCTTAGCATTTTACCTCCAATTGCTACAGCTTTATAATTATTATCATTTTATAGCACTATGCAAATTAACTGAAACTCTCTTTAATAAAATCTTTGCCTCTTTTAAAACAGAAAGCTCTGACCTGAAACTCAGCACAAAACAGTGACATGAGTTTGCTCATCTTTTCTATGGTGAGCCTTTCTCTTGAAAACTGCATGTCTGCTAGTCTCAAGCAGAGCAACAGAGACTAGCAGATTCATACAGCAGATTGTGGGGTTCTAGAAATATTGCATTTATCTAAACTGTATTCAAAATAATATAGACCTCTTTTTGAAATATCTTTTCTTCAGAGATTTTCATGGACTATATTTTGGGGTTTTTTTAATGGTCAGGAAACAAAAGCCCAGTCAGATCCCTCTAGTTAGATAAGCAACCTAGGCTGATTAACCCAGTGAAGCATTCTAGCCAGTGGCCAACATTGTTTCCTAAACCATCAAGATGATAGGATAAAGCACAAACCCACTTACAGTTCCTTTTTCTGGTTTCCAAATTAGTATCCTCAGTTTCCATTGTCAGCATGTGCTGGATAGTATACACAAATCAGAGTAGCAAGTACTTTTGCAGAGAGGCTTCTGAAGCAAAGGCTAGGCTAGAGGAATAGGGCTCGAGTAGCAGAAGGAACCTCTCAGAGGGGAGACTACAATTTAAGCGCGCAAAGAGAGTTGTAAAGGAGAAGATAAGATGCAGGGAAGATGCAGCTGTCATTCCAATAGAGCCAATGAAAAGGAGGCATGGCATTGAGACAGCAGTTAGCAGGAAGAAGGGGCTGTTGCAAAAAGAATTATCACAGTAATATCAAGGCAGCATTTTGCAATGATATTTGCATGAAACCTATCAATCACATACTCATAAAATCCCACTCTGGGCTTATGACTAAGGTGTTTTTCATACCCATTTTTATTCATGAGCATCCCGCTGGTGCAAAATGAGAAAGACAGGAAGTGGTGGATCTGGCACTGTGTAGCAGCCAGTCCCTCACCCCATAATGCCAGTAGACACTATAGCTACTGGCACATAGTAAATGAGGATATTTAGCTACATGTAGTAGCAGGGACATACTGTCAGGGCATACAACATGGATCTAGCAGGTCTAGCTGAAGGGAATATTAAATATTTACATGGTGCTCAAGTCTCATCATATTTTGAAATAAAGAAGTTAATGTTTTGGGCCAAATAGTGTTTTATAAAGGTGCCTTTTTTAAAAAAACAAAAAGTGTTGCTGAAAGCATTTAAGAAATATAAGCCCTTAGATACTTTAAAATCAACTTACTTACTGGCAACAGACTGGAGCCACAGCCACTTCCTTTACCAACAAAACCATTATCTCTGTATTGTAATAACTATGTAGTTAGTATGGCTGTGGAAAAAAACTGTTTCACAGAGATTGCCAGTGTTTTCTAAAGGTGGTCTTTGTGGAACTTGAAGAAACTTATTTTCTCCAAGAAGTTGATTGTGGGCAAAGCTGAGATCCTAACTGTTACAATTTGCTGATTTTCTCTTATTCCTTTTTCTCCAGAAGAAAAGTTTACACCATACTCAGCATGCCAAACTACTGTCTGAATATGGATGTCCTCATTCTTATTATTGTATGGATCAGAGTTAACAGCCAGACTCAAGAAGAACTTGGGGAAGGAGGTTTGCGAAAGCAACACTTTTTGTTTACAAGGTGCAGATTTTGCTCCAATAGAGCTTCCTCTTTTTGAGCAGATACATGTCTGCACTGTATAGCATAAGAATCTCCATCAGGAGTTGGCAGCAGAACATCATTTGTAAGATTACAGGGAAATGAAAAAAGACCTATCAAAGAGCCCTTTTCCCAAGACATCAGCTTAGGTTTAGCTAAATTAACCACTTTTACACAGATTAAGGACATTAGCATGCTAAGTGATCAGTTTTTACAGCAGAAAATAGTCCTTTCTCCTGAACAGTTTTGTCAACAGACACAAAGAGATGCTTTGGGGATTTCACAGGCTCTAAGTCAGAATGGCCCACCATCAGCTTCTATGAAAAAGCAGACCAGAGGCCTGTCTCTGTGTCATTCCAGCCACAGGCTGAGTTTCTTCAGTTACATTTAGTCTTGCAGAACTTGGGTGCAGAGAGAATGAAGTCGTGGTTTTGAGAGTGTGGTGTCTGTAAAAGACATCTGCAATCACACAGGGTAGACCACACCATTGAAAAATTGCATTCAGGAAAGAAGCAAACACTGCTGTGGGGCATGAGTGGTCAGGGATCACACAGCAAGCTGGGGCAGGGGCCCTGCCTGGTTTTCTGTGTCAGGAGCAGTCTGTTGCCTTTGTCTAAGAACAGGCATCAAATTGACAGGAAGGTCTCATTTCAAAACCATCAGCCTGCCATGGGCAGTCACCATTCTGCCATGAAGTGCCTGAGAAAAGCAGTCATGATGGTACAGCAAGAAAGAGCAGCCCTTTAACCAGACAGCAAGTAGCTCTATTTGAGTGGCTACCAAAGGCATTGATTTCACTTCCCCACTAAGGGACCAGGGAGCACATTTGGCCGCTCTGACACTCATCTTCACAAAATCCACTTCCCAGCTTCTCATGGGACACACGGGAATTCTTCCATGTTCTCTGGAGGTCTGTGAGAAGACTGTTCTCCTCAACTTTTCAGAGACCAAGTTACACAAAGATAGCTATGCTTCTGTGTGTGGCTCAAAGTCCTACTTGGGTCTTGGGAAAGGGGGAGGCTCTGGTGACTAGAGAGGTTGATGTCAAAGTCACAAGGCTTTGTCTGCTCCTATTGTAACAGAACTGGCCTGAGGGCTTTCAGAGTTCTGCTGCACACTCACCTCCCAGGCCCTGGCTCCTTCTTGCAAGGGAAGCTCAGTACCTACAACAGTCCCCTCAACAGTCCCCAAACCAAAAGCAGCCACGGCTCTGAATATATTCATCATTCCTCTGCTTCTGGTTGAGTCAGGCAGCTGACAGGCTATACTAAGAAGGAAAAAAGCACCAGGTAGTGTACATGTGGGAAGTGACACACAACACTTCCAACATGCAGCAATGTGATTTCACAGATGTATAGATGGGTTTCCTGGGAGCTCTTTCACACCTGAATGTAGTAATGTTTGTGTCCTCACCAGCAACACATTCTAAATGAGAACATCAAAATGTTTCATTCTCCTCACTGCCAAGCTTGGAGATTCCTCTGGTTTACCATCCTCTTCTCCCTTTCCAGACCAAAACACCATGGGAAATGATACAACAGACTTCAGCGACTTGCCATATACAACAGAATTCGACTACAGTGATTCCACACCTTGTCCTGGAACTGAGGAAAAGCACTTTGCAGCAAAACTTTTGCCACCACTTTATTCTTTAGTAGTGATATTTGGCCTGACAGGCAACATGCTTGTTATCCTTATCCTGGTAAAATATAAGAGGTTGAAGAGTATGACTGACATCTACCTGCTCAACTTGGCAGTTTCCGATCTGCTGTTTGTATTTTCTCTCCCTTTTTGGGCTTATTACGCAGTTCACGACTGGATTTTTGGGGAGGCACTGTGTCGAATTCTCTCAGGTGTCTACCTCCTTGGCTTCTACAGTGGCATCTTTTTCATAATCCTGTTGACTCTGGACAGGTACCTGGCCATAGTGCACGCGGTGTTTGCTTTAAAAGCCAGGACAGTTGCTTACGGCACCCTCACCAGCATCATCACCTGGGCTGTTGCTGTTTTAGCTTCTGTTCCTGGGATAGTATTTCACAAAACTCAGGAGGAAAGCTCAGGCTACACTTGCAGCGCTCATTATCCACCAGAGAAGAGAGATGTATGGAAGCAGTTCCTGACTTTAAAGATGAACATTCTGGGACTTCTTATTCCAATGTTAATTATGATTTGTAGCTACACACAAATTATAAAGACATTACTGCAATGTAGGAATGAGAAGAAACATAAAGCAGTCAGGCTTATTTTCATTATCATGATTATCTACTTTTTTTTCTGGGCACCATACAACATTTGCATTCTCCTGCGTGACTTTCAAGTTGCGTTTTCCATCACTACTTGTGAAGGCAATAGTCAACTGCACAAAGCAATCCAGGTGACAGAAACAATCTCAATGATCCACTGTTGTATCAACCCTGTGATTTATGCCTTTGTTGGAGAAAAATTTAGGAAGTATCTTCACAGCTTTTTCCGAAAGCAGATTGCATCCCGCTTCTCTAAATACTGTCCTGTTTTCTATGTTGACACAGCTGAGAGAGCTAGCTCCACCTACACTCAGTCTACTGGAGAACAAGAGGTTTCTGCTGCATTGTAAATTGTGTCTAGTGAAAGACTGGAATTGACTCTTGTGAAATCAAGTCTGTCGTGAAATCCTCCAAAATCTGTCCTGGATATTGGCTCTAAGGCAGTTGCAAAAAAATCAAAGAATACATACCAAAGCTTGCATTTGCTAATAGATTTGGGTATTTGTAAATAAATGAAAAGGATGTATCAACTTAGCTACTTAGGTACGCAAATGTGGGATTCTTTAGGGAAAAAAGTGTTCTCTTTGTGAATGTAAAATTATAGTTTCATACAAAGAAAACCACACAAAGATTGAGGGCCTGAGCTAGCAGTCTCATAAACTGATTTTTTGAAGTGGACTAGTGGTTAGAAATTTACACTGGTTCTTTGGAAACATGTCTTGACTGTATGTTACACAAGATACCTCACTCAAGTCAATCTCAGTCACATTTTTTACTAGTTGTGTATCTCTGTAAATAATGCTAAATTACTGAGGTCTATGATACAGAATCTTTATGAGTGGTATAGAAAATTTCATACACTTAGAACAAACTTTGATATTTCAAGGTGTATTTTCCTTTGTGTATGGTTGAGTACTAGCCTCAGATCTTTCTCTATCTAGTAGGGATGGATAACTGAGTGACTTTGATATTTCAGAAGGCACTCTTTTAATCATCTGCTGGTTTATACGCTATTCATACTAAAAAAGCTAACATAATGTCCTATCATTGATCAGAAAATCAGTGTGGTAACCATATTTTAAAAATAAAGTATTGCACATGGAGCTTTAACCAGGTTAAATGACTCAAAAGGGTTTTAGCTTTTTAGTGCAGTGATTTTGCTTGCCATTTTTCTAGCCTACATAACAGAAAAACTTTAAAATAAGAAATTAATGCAGTCGCAATGGCTGCAAAACCACAACAGCATTAGAGGTGTGAAAATGATTCCTGAACAGGGTTGACACAGATGTTTTTAGAGATATAAGCATATGTTATAATCATTTATCAAAACATCTGAATAAGTAAAAATATTCCCTGTTCTACAGATTCAAGGGCATAGAGAATCTCTTTTTTGTTTCAGAAGCAAGTATCATTTGGGGGTTATGACAATGTTTTTTTCCTGCCATTTAGGAGTTTCATGGAGTGTAAAAACTTCCATAACTAATGGTTAAATATGACGGATTCTCCATAAAGCTCAGAACCTGTAAATAATGTGAATACATAGAAAATATAAAATAAATATGGGGCTACTCAAGTGCTTAAGAACATACTATAATCATGCTATTAATTGATTTCAGCCATACCATAATCATGCTATTAATTGATTTTGGCCAAGTTCTCCTTTCTAGCATTTCTTATATTTCCCCTAACACATATGGTATTGGACAAGTTTGGAGACAGGAAATTAAAAGTGAATGTTTGTTTGCTGTTCTTATCCAGCAAGGTAATTTCTGATTCCCAACTTCTCTAAACCACCTTTTAAATAATTTTCAAATAAATAAAAGTTTCAAACTGTCCCAGAGAGATTTTAAAGTGCCAAGTGCTTGTGAAAACAGGAAGTGAAATAGAGAAAACTTCCTTATCAAACCAATTGTTTTGAATTATTCAATTTTGTCATATTAACCACCCCTTTTGAATTATACCCTTATGGGAAGTGTAACAGAAGTATACCACACCTTCTAATTTACAAGATCTTCAGCTGCATACTCTTCTTAAAGACCCTGTGCATCAATTACTTTTGTATATGGTTTTAAAATGGGTAAATATATCAGCATAAGCAGAAATTGGGCAATTTCAGCGTATAATGACATACGCATTTATTTTTAAAAGAAATATGAAGCTACATGCAGGAACTTCCAGAGTGGCTGCCTTTTTTTTTTTTTTTACTTATAAAATGACTTTATGAAAACAATTTTATGTTTTATTCTGCTCTTGACAAGAACTTTCATTTGGCCTTTTCTTTCTCTGGAGGGCTCTGATGCCAGACAGGATATGTATCTTCACCATCCCCGCAGGAAAAAAGTGCAACAACCAAACATGCTTGAACACGCTGACAAGCTGTCTGAGAGGAATGTGAAAAAGCAGCCCTGTTCCTTTGCAGTGTTCTCTTATACATCATGGATCTTTCCAAGCAACAAGCAGCTTCCAGAGGAAAGAAGTGGGACTTTGAGATTGGTGGATCAGCACCTTTCCAAGAGTTTCTATTCCTTCACTCAGAAGGCACCACATTTCAGCAAATGAAATCAAACCAGATTTCAGCAGTAAACTGTGATCCACATTCAAGGAGATAATTGAAAACACAGCATTTGATAGCACTGCTGGTACATTCAATTAAGGACTCTGCCAATAACTGTAATAATATTTTGTATTATACAATCCATTAAAGTTGGTTAACTTTTGTGAGTTTGACTTCTTGATCCTTTTACCACCACCACCAACAACCCCCCCCCCTTTCTCCTTACTTTTTAGAATAGCCCAGAAGACTGAAAAAGGAAGTTAAATTCCTATACATAACACTGAAAGAGCAGGTAGGACAAATTCAGTTTTAAAAGTGGACTAAGAATCAGCATCATCAAATAACACGGGACCATCTTATCACTAATAATCTAATAATAAGTATGTTATTTTGGTTGTCATTATACTCAGTTCTGTTTACCTTTGTTTTACAGATGGGAAAATCATTATCTCACACAATTCACACCAGTCCTAGGTGACTAATATTAAGTGTTTTTAAAAGACATAAGCACACAGAAAAATTTTGTTGTGTTTAGTGATGGAAAGGCTAACATCTAACAATTACAGTGGACTTGTGCACACACTTCCCTTCAGTTCATAAGATTACAGTGCCATCATGTGGCCTCACTGTAAGGTTTCAATCTAACAAACATGCACTGCCCCATCAGAGCTTTTGGTGCTTTCCTCTTTTGAAACCTTTTTAATGAGGAATTTCTTCACAGAAGGGGTGATTAGACACTGGAATGGACTGCCCAGGGAGGTGGTGGAGTCACTGTCCCTGGAGGTGTTTAAGGAAAGACTGGATGTGGCACTTAATGCCATGGTCTAGTTGACATGGTGCTGTTCAGTCATAGGTAGGACACAATGATCTTGGAGGCCTTTTCCAACCTAATTGATTCTGTGATTCTGTGATTTATTTTCTTAAGAGGATCTTCTAATGGAATGACTCCTCCCACTATGGGCATTATCAGTATCATGCAAACAGCAGCAAGCCTTAGAGAATGTTTGTGGCCACTAAGAATGGAATGGAGGTCCACTGGATGCGTGGGCCAGGTGACCCTTTAAATGACACTCTTTAATGACGCAGGCAGATGCTACAGTGTGATGTGGGAGTAGTGACACTTATTTTAGTTCCTGAGCAAGTTCCAGGTTCCAGCCACCTGCTCTGGAGGGAGAGCATTTGACATTCTTGCCCAGAGCTTGGAAGCTACATGAATGTAAGTGAAGTGCAAGGTCCTACGCATGGGTTGGGTTGTGGCAATCCCAGACACGCCTACATATTGGACGGAGAAGTGATTAAGAGCAGCCCTGTGCAGAAGGACTTGGAGGTGATGGTTGATGAAAAACTCAACATGAGCCGGCAATGTGCGCTCACAGCCCATAAAGCCAACCAAATCCTGGGTTGCATCAAAAGGAGCATGGCCAGCAGGGCGAGGGAGGTGATTTGCCCCCTCTATTCTGCTCTCATGAGAACCCACATGGAGTACTGAGTACAGTTCTGCTGTCCACAACATAAGAAGAACATGGAACTGTTGGAGCAAGTCCAGAGGAGGGCCATGAAGTTGATAACGGGACTGGACTCCCCAGTGAAGACAGGGTCAGAAAGCTGGGGCTGTTCAGCGTGGAGAAGAGAAGGCTGAATGGAGACCTCACAGCAACCTTCCAGTATCTGCTGGGAAGCTGGAGAGGAACTCTTTGTCAGGAATTGCAGTGACAGGAGAAGGAGTAATGGGTACAGATTGAAAAAGGGTCATTTAGGCTAGATATTAGGACGAAATTCTTTACTGTGAGGGTGGAGGGACACTGGAATAGGACGCACACCTGGCAGTGCTCATGGTCAGGCTGGATAAAGGCCTTGAGCAACCTGGTCTAGTGGGACGTGTCCTCACCCATGGCAGGGGTGCTTGTGACTAGATGATCTGTAAGGCCCATTCCGACTCCTTATCCCCCTATGACTCCACAGGTATTTTCTCCTCCCGTCCTTCCCCTCGGCCACACGCACCCTCGGGGGATCCCTTCCCCCGCGCCCCCTGCGGGGGGGCCGCGCGCACGTAACGGCCGCTCCCGCTCCGCCCACACCGTCCGAAGGCCACGCCCTCTTCCTCTTCGGCCCCGCCCCCGGCCGGGTAACTCCGCGGAACCATCGCCCCGCCCACACCGCGCAGGCCCCGCCCTCCTCCCCGCCCTTGCCGTGCCGGCCCCGCCCCCGCGCCTGCGCAGTGCGAGCACCATCGCTTTCCCGCCCGTGGCGGAGGCGCCAGTCGGCGGGTGAGGGGTTGGGGGGGGGGTGCGGCCGCGGCCGCGGCGGGGGTCTGTGGGGGCACCGGGCGCGGCCGCGGCGGGGGTCTGTGGGGGCACCGGGCGCG
>NW_020897695.1:11932934-11939177 GCF_003984885.1 Neopelma chrysocephalum | reverse complement strand
GGCACCGGGCGCGGCCGCGGCGGGGGTCTGTGGGGGCACCGGGCGCGCCGGGCACCCTCGGCCCAGCAGGGGCCCCTGGGCCTTGGGCCTTGGGCCCCGTGAGGAGGGGGCCTCCCGGTGAGCCCAGCCTGCCCCCGCCCCTCCGTTCTCGTCAGAAGTCGGCGCCGAGGCCGGGCGGTGTGGGGTGTGCCCGTGGGGCGGGGACAGGGACCAGAGGGGTTTCGGGGTGCGGCGGAAATGTCAGGGGGCTCACTGGGCTTTGCTTCTCCGTTAAAGGATGAGAGGTAGCAAGGAGCCGTTTTTTGTGAAGTTCATAAAGTCTTCCGAGAGCTCGGAGTATTTTTCCAAAGCTCTTGAGGTAAGTGGACTTGGTCACCTCTGTCAGTGAGTTTGGTGGATTTCTGTCGTTGACTGAGCTGTATGCGCCATATAATAAGTTAGCTCGCGTGTGTACACCTGGAAATAAAGCTGTTTCTATAACACAGGTGTCTAGTGTTTAATAAAGTATGCTGAACAAGAACAAGTTTGTTGAAGAAATTATTCCAAGAGATAACTACTATTTCAAACCCTGTTGACATTTAGTGAAGAGACATGCAGCCCATAAAATCTGGGTGGTGGTCACTCATTTAAGCCCTAAGCAAACTTAGGGAGGACACCGTGCATTGTTTTCCAGCTTGAGAGCTTAGTGGGAGCCAAAGGCATCGTGTGGTAGGATCGGGTCCTGAAAGGTTGTATGATGAATGATTGAGTCAGAACGTTGTGAAGAGTCAGGGGAACAGAAGGGACACCCACAAGGTGTCCCTTGCATGGTAGCTTTGTTGTGAGCTGTTTCAAGGAGATGCACTTGTGTAGTTTGCACAGGACTGTCTGTTTGTGATTTGTTAATAAATATTGTATGCATCATTTACCTGCAGTCTATAAAAGAGTTGCAGTCAGAAGAACATCTCCAGATCCTTGAAGAAGAAACAGTACTCAACATAAAAGAAAATGATAAATCACTTTACATTTGTGATCCTTTTAGAGGCGTGGGTTTCAGTCATCTCAAAAAGGTATGCTACCCAGCAACTTACTCCTAGCTATATTCTTTCCTTTCTGGAAGAACTCATGTCTATACTTACATCCTGCACGTTCTCTCTTGCACTGAGTGAAGTATTATGAACTTCACTGCATCCTTTTTGCTGCATTCTTTATGGGAGAAGATGGCTAGCAAACCATAATCGTTATTTTTAAACACGTGGAAAAATAGTATGGTCAGTTCTGATTCTGCTGGAGTCCCTAAGCTGGTTCTTAGACTTTTTTTTATCTCCTGAGAAACATGATTTGGTTTTAGCTGCAAGGAATTGTTTAGCAGACAAAGATAGGCTAGCTGGAATTCTCTGGCATGTTAGCCATAGTATCTGCAGTTTTTACTGAGGCCAGAAAATCTACAAAGATTGTACAGAAAATCCACAGCCGAAAGCAAAAACAAAAGCGTCAGCTATCCAGAGGTGGTAGAGGAGGGGGAGGACAGACCAAGAGGCCCTGCCTTCCTTTGGATTCACGGGCAAGGAAAGCCTTCCTGATACCTGTGTGCCTTCTGCTTATTTTCTCTGTGCTTTTTCTGTTACTTTCTTGCAGCTTGGTTGCAGGATCGTGGGACCACAGGTAGTGCTGTACTGCATGCAGTCCCAGCGATGTGTCCCAAGAGCCGAGTATCCTGTGTACAACATGACCATGGCCGATGTGACGGTGTCCTGTACCAGCCTGGAGAAAGATGTCAGGGTAATGCCTTCCAAAAAATGGATTGCTTAGCTGATTGTTGTTGGTGTTTGCTTCAGGAGGCTCATTACGAAGGCAGCAGTCATACTGTGTATGTCTAACTGCCTGTGTCTAGATTTATCTAGTCTTCTGTGGCTTGTAGACTACGTGTAGTTTATGTAGAGAGTTGTATGAAGAAAGAGGGAGTCTTGCAAGTATATGTAGTATATAAACATGTATGTAATGCTGTATCTGTGCATGCACATATGTATATCACATAAGTATATGCATATATAATCATATTTGAGGGGTATTAATATGGGAGTAAATGTATATTTTAGGGATTTTTATTAACTGATTAGATGGATCACTTATCTTGCTAGTTTGTCTGCGACTATAATGCTACAGACAACATTTCTGGTTACTCAGACTACATGGTAAAGGTTTAATATCCAGTCAACTGTGGTTTAAGTAGTTTATCATAGAAGTTTACTTTTTATTTATTCTGATAGCTCTTTCTAAAGCTACCTAAAATGTCAACCATCTGTCAAACTTTGCTTATGCAGTGTGATGGTAATGTTTTTATTAAGGGTATATATTATGTTCAACTTATCGTAAGTGAAAATAGAATGGAAATTATAGTTATGTTTTTATGGCTTCTATATATAACCATTTTGTATTTTTTGAATTTTTTTTTTAGGGGAAACCATGGACAATTGAAATCCACATTTAGTTGTTTTGGTTTTTTTAAGGTGAACACGACTGTCATGTAGGTTCTTTTTTCTTGATAATTTTCAATAATATTTTTTGCCCATCCAGGAAGAAGTTCATAAATATGTGCAGATGATGGGTGGATGTGTGTGCAGAGACCTCAATGTGTCAGTAACTCATCTTATAGCTGGAGAAGTTGGCAGCAAGAAATACTTGGTAGCTGCTTCTCTGAAGAAACCTATTTTGCTTCCCTCTTGGGTTAAGACATTGTGGGATAAGTCTCAGCAAAGGTATGAAAAAACAAAACTGATTTCATTTTAGGGACTGGTAATTCTTATGTTAACACAGGCTACTTTTTTTTTCTAGTTGATTTTACCCGGAAGAAAAAGTATACTTTCCTTTTCTCTCTTTCATTGCTTTAGCATGGTGAGGTACACGGATGTTAAGGCGGCAGACTATGCCTGTCCTGTGTTCCTTGGCTGCACGATTTGCGTGACCGGCTTGAGCAGCTCAGACAGGAGAGAAGTCCAGCGCCTTACTGCTGAACACGGGGGGCAATACACAGGGCAGCTCAAGATGAATGAATGTACTCACCTCATAGTTCAAGAGCCAAAAGGTAGGACCGACAGAATAAATACTGTTTTCACTTCTTGAGTTGAATTAGTGTAAATGTGCATAAGTGTAAGGTTTGGAACTTGTCTCCTGCTCTGCTTCAGTGTTGCTCTTACTGCTTCTGTTTAGGCAATCACTGCTGTTGGAAGGAACAACACAGGGCACCCTTGCTTTGGTCTAAAGGCATGAGGGAGAGAGAACAAAAGAGATTAAAAAAGCCAGAGACACAGTTGGTATTTAAGGGAAGAAAAAAGGGTGAATCCTAGAGGGGGTAAAGAAAAGAAAAACTCATTTTTTTGGGAGAGCTGGATAGTACTTAATTTACACTGCGATTGAAATGGGATAGTGGCCTGATGCTTTTTTAACTGATTATTCTTTGTGCCTTCTGAACTCCATACTAAGATAAAACAAAAGCTCCTTTTCCTTCCTCTTGGGAAGATGAAAGGATTTTAATTTTATTGTGAGAAGCATTGAAGGGTTTTCTTTTTTCTCCAATTTCCCTCCCTATCTCTACAGTGAAATATCCTGGGACTTTTTAACCATTTTTTTCCCATGTGCTTGAAAGCTTTAAAGCCTTTTTTCCTTTTTTGTTTCTTTAGTACCCTGTCCTACTGTACCCATGATCTAGCCATCCATGATATTTTTTACTCTAACTTCAATTAGAGAATAAGCAGCTTATCAACAGAGTCCAGGATAACACAATAAATAAGTTATTTGAATTTCTAAATTTTCTTAATGTCCAGCCATCTTTCTGCAATCACTGTCTGAAGCTTCAGCCTTTTAGTGATTGTGATTTTTTAAAATTTTGTTTACATTTGGAAGGTCAGAAGTATGAATGTGCCAAAAAGTGGAATGTGCACTGTGTGTCCGTGCAGTGGTTTTCTGACAGCATCAAGAAAGGCTTCTGTCAGGATGAGACAATGTATAAAATAGAGGCTGGATCAAAACTGAGTAATGCACCCAGTACATCAACACCTACGAATGATGCCAGCAAGCCTGACAGTAAGTAAGATATTTTAAAATATGTTAAAAGTAAGGTAGGAAACATTTATATTAAGGAGGAAGAACTGTTTAAGATTAGCAAGGTGCTTGCTTTTGCAGTGCTGGTTTGACATTTTGGATTCTGCATTCTGCCTAAGTTCAAAACCCGATAGATTGCTTTTATACACGTTGAATATTCCAGCATGTGTAGACTTGAAACATGTGAATGATTGTTAAAAACATGAACTTGCATTAGGTGTATGATTGTCTGCTTAAGAATCCATGGTGTATATCTGTAAGTCCTATAAAAGTACGAATGTTCATACGTTTGAAGTTTAAAAACATTGTTTGTAATGAATTTAATCTTACAACAGTCTTGAGGGTGGTGAACAAATGCTGATTTTGAAGTTTCCTTATTATTATTTTTGTTTTTTTCTTCATATACTTGTTTTTACTTACTCCATGCTTCTAACAGAAGGAAAGTACTTTTTAAGCACACACTGGTAGCCTGAAAGACACAGCCACCTTTAATGTCTGTGTCCACCTGATACTGATTGCTACTTCTCTTAAATCACTGACCTTCTTGTTGATTTCTCTACTACAGAGAGCCCTGTTTATCTGTAAGAGTATTTCTAATTGGTGTCTACAAAACTGGAATGAAAACCTTGAAAACCAGTCTCATTTGCTGCTATGTCATAGGTAGCATCTATTTGGGAATGAACAGAAGGTGTATACTCTTGCTAGCAAGACCATACTCAATCTGCGTTTAAATAAAGCCCTTGGTTTAACCAAGGTTCTACTTACCTAGTATTTTTCATTCTTCAGGCTTTACATTTTGTTGTTTAGTGAAGCGGCAGAGAGGGATGAGCCAAATCTAATGCCTCTTTTTTGATTTTAATTTTATTTAAAGATCAGACCCTTTCGGACGTCAGCCACATTTCCAATATCAATTTGAGTGGTGTTAATGAAACTGCATGTAGTTCTGTTATGAGCAGCCGACTGGATCCTCTTCCTGATGAGCTGGAAAACTTGGACCTAAGTTCTTTTCAAGCCCCTGAAGATTTGTTAGATGGTTGTCGAGTATGTTTAACAATGTATACTTTGACATGTTTAGTCTTAACAATGTGAAAGCTACTATATTGGAGCACTTGCACTTGCTGCTTGAGTAAATTGTTTCAAAGGTCAGCTACTAATACCAGATTTGTCTCCACATGCTGTAGCTTGTGTGTGCACCTACATTTGTGGGTGTATACAATTGTATTAAATATGTATGATAAATATAAAATTCTATATTCATAGACATGTATATTTAAATACTATAGTGAATGGGTTCTAGAATTGGTGTGGAGGTTTGTTTTGGGTTTTTGTATTGTATAATTTTTGGGGTCCATTCCATTAGTAAACATTGAAGCTTTGCTAGATTAATTTTCAAAGATAAAGTAATCCAATTATAAATGCTTAACTTTTTTGCTGCTTCTCAGAAGCTGCGCCGCTGCTTTGTGTTCTGCAGCAGTTGAAACAAATTCTACCAAAATAGTCTTCTTTGTTTTTTCTTTCTTTTTTTTTTTAACATTTTTAAGGCCTTATTTATTGCTCTATTCTCTTTGTAGATTTATCTATGTGGCTTCAGTGGCAGGAAGTTGGACAAGATGAGAAGACTTATTAATTTTGGTGGTGGTGTTCGATTTAATCAACTCAATGAAGATGTTACTCATGTCATTTTGGGGGAAAATAATGATGAGCTGAAACACTTTTTGGACAAGACCGCTCACAGGTTGTGATAACTTTATTGTTTAAGGTCTACTTACACCTTGTTTTCTTTCTCCTAACACCGCTGGGGTCCCCAGCACATAAAGGACATCAGCCTGTTGGAGTGAGTCCAGAGGAGGCCACCAAGTTGATTAGAGGGATGGAGCAGCCTCAGGAAAGACTGAGAAAATTGGGTTTGTTCAGCCTGGAAAAGAAAAGGCTTCAGGGTAACCTAATTGCAGCCTTCTAGTACCTGGAGGGAACCTACAAAGAAAGATGGAAAGGGACTCTTTACAAGGGCATGTAGTGACAGGACAAGGACTGATGGCTTCAGTCTGGGAGAGTGTAAGTTTAGATTAGATATTAGGAACAAATTCTTTACTGTGAGGGTAGTGAGGCACTGGCTCAGGTGGCCCAGGGAAGTCGTGGATGCCCCATCGCTGGCAGTGTTCA